>NW_025350041.1:0-5395 GCF_016433145.1 Gracilinanus agilis
ATGTATATCTTCTGCATTGAAGTAGAATGGTTATGGGGGAAAAGTGGTTAGAAATAACAGTTATTGTGGGTTTAGCTTAATAGGAGGAGTAGAAGACAAATTTAGAGCTGGAAAGTACCTTAGAGATCATCAAATCCAAATTTTTCATTTCATACATGAGGAAACTAAAACCTAGACCAATTAGGCAAGTTACCTGGATATGAAATACAGTCCAGTGAAAAGAATTCTGGCTCTGGAGTCAGAAAACCTAGGTTTAAGTCCCACTTCTACCCCCAAATCCTTCTATGACCTTGGCCTAGAATATCTTCCTCTGAGTTCCCTTCCAGGTCTAGGTCTATGAGCCCAGGACCTGCCTGAAGCCACAAAGGAAATAACAATAAAGCCAGGATTTCAATCTCCGACTCCAAATCATAACTCTTTCAATATTACTCTCTAGTTTTGAAGCTAAGTATCAAGGAAAATTTTGGTGCCAGAAATATGGAAACTGGGAAGAAAGGGTAAATCCTGGGGTAAAGATGGCAAGTTCTATTTTGCATTTATTGAAGTTAAGAGTCAGAGCAGCCTGTGGTGGAGCCATCCAGCAGGTAGCACAGTGTACTAGAAAGGTCATTGGACTTAAATTTAGAAGATTTGGAACTTGAGTTCAAATCCCAACTCTATTCGACAACAATTTTATTAATTTGGTCAAATCACCTAGTCTGTCCAAGTCTTAGTTTCTTTTTTCTGTATGCAAATGGATAAATAAGACTAGTAACTATCTACTTCACAAAGAGGTGGTGAAGAAAATGTTAAATGTGTTCATTTGAAAACTATAAATGTGAGTCATTATAATGAATGTGGAGCTGAAGCTCAAGGGAGACATTACTTGGATTTATACATCTAGAGGTCCGCTGCAAAGAGATAAAACTGATGAATGCAAATGAGTGTGCTCACTAAGTGAGAGGTACAGAGAAAAAAAGAAAAGGGCCAAGGACAAGGCCTTCGGGGATACTTGCATTTAGGGGATGGGAAAAGGAAGATGAGACCAAAAAGACTGTCTCTGATAAGCAGGAAGAGAAGTAAAAGAAATGGTAGGTTCAGTTCAGAAAAGTGTTGATGATGCAGTTTTACTGGGACCTAAAGGGCATTAAAGGAAGTAATTTGAAATAAAGTTTTAAAGATAGATTAGAGCCAGAACTTAGAATGCTAAATTGATAGCATTTTATGTTAGAAATTATAGGTAGTCATTGCTAGGTATTTTAGCTTCTGAGAATGCGAATGGCATAATGAAAGCCATGAATTTGGTTGATTGTTTTGGTAGCTTTTACCTTCTGTCTTAGAATCCATACTGTGTATTGGTTCTGAGGCAAAAGAGAGGTAATGGCTAGGCGATGGGGGTTAAGTAGCTTGCCCTTGGTCATAGTTAGGAAGTATCTGAGACCAGATTTGAACACAGGACCTCCTGTCTCTAAACCTGGCTCTCCATCTTCTGAAAACCTAGCTATACCCCCTGTATTGGTATTTTTGAAGTAGGATGTGTTAGAGAAGAAAAAGCCTTGAAGCAAGGACCATTACAATTATCCAGATGATAAGTGATGTTGGCTTGAACTGAAGTGGTACCCAAGAACAGGGAAAGGAAAGGATAAAGGCAAGAGATGCTGTCATGTTAGAATCAAGAACACTTTGAAACTGATTGGAAATGACAGGATGAGGGAGATGGATAAATGAAGGTTGCTCCAAGTTAATAAACCAGAATGACAAGAATCTAAGTATAGAAATAAGTTTGAAAGAGAGGTGGGATTGGTAGGGAGACATAATGAATTCTGGTTTGGTGGAGTAGAGGTCATTTAGAGTCAATAGTAGGGGCAAGTAGATAGCACAATGGGTTGAGTGCAGCCCTGGAGTCAGGAGGACCCGAGTTCAAATCTGGCCTCAGATACTTCTAGCTATGTGTCCCTGGGCAAGTCACTTAACCCCAACTGCCTGGCCCTTGCTGCTCTTCTGCCTTAGAATTGGTACTAAGGCAGAGCATAAGGGTTTAAAAAAAGAAGAAAAAGCCGTTACATCAATACAGACAGCAGGTGGCTCAATGGATAGAGAACCAGGCCTCAAGTCAGGAGCACCTAGGTTCAAATATGGTCTCAGGCACTTCCTATCTCTGAGACCCTGGGCAAGTCACTTAACCCCAATGACCTAGCCCTTATCACTTGTCTGCCTTGGAACCAATACACAGTATGGATTCTAAGACAGAAGGTATGAGGTTTTTTTGTTTTTGTTTTTTCTTAATTCAACAGTGTTTGAAATCTGAAGAGAAATCAAAGAGAATGATGATGGAGAAAATTACATCCATGAAGAAATTATGAGAGCGATTTCTCTACAGTGGTAGATTTGAAAATCATATTGAGACATCAGATAACAGTTTGTAGAGGTGGCAGAGATGTGTTTTTAAGAACAGAGACCTCAATATGTTTCTAGACAGCAAGGAAGGAGCCCGTAAGTTAAGAGAATTGAAGATGAGAATGAGAAAGGATGCCTGACAGAGTAAGCTCCCCATTAAGACAGCGCATACAACAATGTGACTATATATGACTCAACCAGCTGAGCCACACATACTGCCATGTTCTCTCATGCATCTGTAGTCACTCCCTTACCTTATTCTCCTGGCTTCTCCCCTTCTGCCTAGAAATATGTGCAGGTATCATCAGTCCTAATTTTTTTTTAAACCCTTGTACTTTCGGTGTATTGTCTCATAGGTGGAAGATTGGTAAGGGTGGGCAATGGGGGTCAAGTGACTTGCCCAGGGTCACACAGCTGGGAAGTGGCTGAGGCCGGGTTTGAACCTAGGACCTCCTGTCTCTAAGCCTGACTCTTACTCCACTGAGCTACCCAGCTGCCCCATCAGTCCTAATTTTTTAAAGAAATTTGCTTTTTTTGAACTTTCAATCCATTCAATAAACATTTATTATATTTAGTATGCCAGCCACTATGACTAAACACTGGAGATACCAAGAAAATCAAGTCGAAAGCTCCTCTTGAGCAACTCAAAATCTAATGAGGGAGATACAACATGAAAGCAACTGTACAAGCAAGCTAGCTACAGGATAAATTGGAAATAATCAATAAAGCAAAAACACTCAAATTAAGAGAATTTGGGAGGAGGAAGCTAAGTGGCTCAGTGGATTGACAGCCAGGCTTAGAGATGGAAAGCCCTGGGTCCAAAAATGTCCTCAGACACTTCCAACCTGGGTGACCTTGGGCAAGCCACTTAAAACTCCAATTGCCTAGACTTGGAACCAATATACGGTATTAATTCTAAGATGGAAAGTAAGGATTTAATTTTAAAAAAAAGAGGGTTTGGGAGAGGCTTCTTAGTTAAATTGGACTTTTAGTAGGGAAAAGGAAGCAAGGGTGGGGGCAGCCAGTGTAAATGCCCAGAGTTGGAAGAGAGATTCATGCTTGAGGAAGGGCAAGGAAACTAGTGGCACTGGATCATAGATTATGTGGGGTATGTATAAGAAGACTGAAAGAGGCAGATTTTGAACACTAGAGAATTTCAAGTTATTTCCTACAGGTGGTAGGGAGCCACTGGAGTTTATTGAGTAAGGGAGCAGTAACATGGTCAGCCCTGCACTTTAGAAAGATCACTTTTTAAATTTTTAAATTTTTTTTTATTTTTTAAACCTTTACCTTCCATCTTGGAATCAATACTGTGTATTGGTTCCAAGGCAGAAGAGTGGTAAGGGCTAGGCAATGGGAGATAAGTGACTTGCCCAGGGTTACACAGCTGGGAGGTTTCTGAGGCCAGATTTGAACCTGGGACCCCCCATCTCTAGACCTGGCTCTCAGTCCACTGAGCTACCCAGCAGCCCCCAGAAAGATCATTTTGCAGCTGAGTTGGAGATGGAATGTAGTGGGGAGAGACTTATGGCAGGCAGACCAATGAGCGGGCTATCACAAATCTCCAGACATAAGGGGATGAGCTGCCTGTACCAAGGTGGGTGGTGGCAATATCAGAAAAGAGAAGTGCAAAAGATGTTACAAGGGTAAAATTGTGCAAAAGATGTTACAAGGGTAAAAATGTGCAAAAGATGTTACAAGGGTAAAATTGACAAGATTTGGCAACAACGGAAAAAGCAGAGTGAGAGTGAGGCGACAGCTAGGTAGGCAGCACAGTGGATAGAGTACCAAGCCTGAAGTTGAGAATGACACCAAGCTTGTGCATCTAAGGGATGGGGAGGATGCCAGTGCCTTCAACACTAATAGAGAATTTGGGAAGGGGAGAGGTTTGGGAGATAAAGATAATGAGCTCAGTTTGGGATATGTTGAGTTTCATACATCTTTAATACAATACAGGGTAAAGATTTAAAAAAGAAAAAAGAAAGGTCTAAGATGGAGCTTAGCCTGGCTCCTACTGGACCACAGGTTATATTTGAAGTGAGCTTTGAATAAGTCACAATGTGTCTTCCTGTATATAAACTATGATCTGATTATCTCAGTGCTTGGCGAGGTGTCTCCTGGCTTATGGTTTCGCCCTTTGTTATTCTCAGAAGAGATGCCAAAATTAAAATTTCTCTCTGACCTTCTGCAAAACTACTTATAAGTAAGGGATAGGCCATAAAAAACACTATATTCTCTCTCTGGTGTTATATTTTCATCTTCTTTATTTCAGATGTCTAGAAGGTTATGTGATGGAATCAGATACAGATACAATGACTTGTCTGAAAGATGGGAATTGGTCACCTGACAGTATTTCCTGTATTACTAGAAAATGCCCCCTACCAACAGATATGAACAAGATACTTGTTCTTGGGGATGAGTTTAGTGTGAATAAACAAGTTTCTCTATCATGCACAAAAGGATATACTTTGGAGGGAGAAAACATGTCAACATGTCAGGTAAGACTCACCTTACTTACCAAGTGCAAAATACATTGCTTATGTGTATACTGACATGTATCTAGTATCCCAATGTCTTGTAAAGGATTCAAGATTCTATTTACACATATACCATACCTAACCATGGAAAAAGGTGATTACTTGAAATTTTAAGCACAAATATTAGATGTACAAAGCATTCCGACAGCCCTACACAAAATTGTTAGTATCTCTTTATTACCTCCTGAGCAAACTTCACACTCCATTGCTGGGCATTCCAGTTCCTTTATAATTTGGCACCTTTTCAGTCTTATCTTATGTTACTCTCCTCTCTCCACTATGACCAAAGTAGTCTATTCTCTGCTCCCTGAACATGCCCTGTCTTTGTTTATTTGGTATCTAAAATGTCCTCTCTTCTCTCCTCCCTCTTTTCCTCTTAAATTCCTACTTACTTTTTTTTTTTTCCATGGGAAATTTGTGTTATAGTTTATTTTTTTTTTCCAGGCACACTTTGCAATTGACTTTTAATTGAGTTTTTTTTT
>NW_025350042.1:0-5258 GCF_016433145.1 Gracilinanus agilis
GCCCAGCCAGGCCTGTCACCGCGCAGGGAGCGTCGCCAAAGTGCTGCCGCCGCCGCCGCTGCCGCCGCCGCCGCCGCGCCCCCTTTCCCCGTAAGCCCCTCCCCAGCCACTGGCCTGTCATTTACATTCGCCGGGTCTTTGTCCGGCGCCTGACTCCTCCCCTTGGGGGGGCGCAGGGTGGACCCGCCGAGATCACAGGGTCTTCCATTCAGAGCTGGGAGGATCCTCCAGGGAGGCCCCTCTCCCTCTACAGAGGAGGAAACTGAGGCCCACAGAGGCAACGTGACTAGCCTAAGGTCACACAGTCAGTGACCGTGCCCCGCCTCGAATTCGGGGACTCTCTGAAACCCAAATCGAATGCTTCCCCGCTTCCCAGCTTCCTTTGTCCCTTCAGCCAAAGGCTCTCCCCAAGGTTATGTCCTCAGCACAGTGATCCCCCTCCCTCTCCTCTATGGCTTCTCTCCTTCTACTACCTGTAGAGCTGCGTCCCAAATCTCCAGCCCCCAACCAAGATGGCTCAGGAACTCCTCCTTCGAGGTTGGGGCCTGTCCTTGTTCATCACAAATGCATGTTGACTGACCCATCTCCAGCCCTGAGACCTAGCCAGCACTGGAAGGTCATCTAGTCACAGTCAGTCAATTAGCATTATTAACCCCCTTCTATGTTCCCACCAACTGTGGGAAGCCCTGGTCACGGGATGGTGAGTTAATATCTGGAGAGACTTTGAAGGTCCTTTCATTTTACAGATGAAGAAACTGAGGCACGGAAAGATTATGGGATTTACCCTAGTTCCCAGGGGTGGTAAACCTCATAGGCAGATTCTGAACAGAGAATGAAGGCCTTTTTTGAAGTACCAGCACCTCCCGTCTCTGCCTGGGTGGGCCCTAGACACCTCAAACTTCCCATGTCCCAAACCCAACACCCTTCCCCCCAGAAAGCTCTAAGCCCCCTCCTAATTCCTCTGCTTCAACTGATGACTCCTCAGACTTCTATCCAGTTGTCTGGACTGAAATCTGAGTCATCCATACCAAGAGACACAAAGTGGCATAACAAAGTACAGGACTCAGGAAAACCCGAGTTCAAATCTAGCCCACGATACTTACTAGCTATATGACCCTAGACGAGTCCCTTAACTTTTCTAAACCTGTTTCCCCTTGTGGAAGGTGAAGGAGTTTCATCCTGACCTTTAAGGTCCCTTCTAGCTCTGAATTCATTTTCCTGTGATCTTGAACCCTTTCTTCTTGCCTCATCCCAACATAGGGGGAGTTGCCAAATCCTTCCTACATCCGGTATGGAGCTGACATTTCTTTCCTCTCCACACCCATAAGCCATCAGTCTAGCTCAAGCCCTCAGCCCTCAGTCCCTCCTGCCCTATGACACTAGAGCCTCCTTGCCTTAGTCTCACCATCTCTATTTATGCTCCAGCAGCAACGGTACTAGCCATGACCTGGATCATGTGTCACTTCCCTGGGCCTTAGTTTCCTCCTCTGTAAAAGAAGGTTTTAGGGACAACTAGGTAGCACAGTGGATAGAGTGCCAGGTCTGGAGTAGGGAGGTCCTGGAAGGACAAGGAGAAGGAGGAGCCTTGACTTGATGGCTCCAGAGGCTCTTTCTGGCTCTGTATGTGGGAATTCATGACCCAGGTGTCATGCCATGCCCCTTCTCACAATCCTTCTGAAATAGAAAGACAGACTCTTCACCTTGGCACTGAAGGCCACACACAGTTTGCTTCCAACCTCCCTTCCCAGGCTCATTTCACATCCCTTCCTCCCTATTCCATGCTCCCTAGTCCAGCCAACTCCTTCTTGCTCTGCTCCTGCCTGTTCTTCCCTCCCAGATTTTAAATGGGATGGACTCTCTCTGCCCCATCTCTGCCTCAACATTCTTCTCTTCCTTCAAAGCCTACATCATGGGTCATCTTCTCCAAGGAGCCCTCCAGCACAAAGGGCTCTCATGCACCTACAACTTCTCATGCTCTTTGTCTGGCTCTGTCCCATAATTGTGGGTCAAGGTTTTTAATGGAAATGTGTATGGCCTCAGAGAGACTCCCCCCCTCCTCCCACAGGGTGAACAGAGGGCTAGGGGGCCTTGGAGTCAAATCCTTCTCAGCTGTGTGACTCCAGGAAAGTGACTTCATCACTCTGTGCCCTGGGTGCCTCCCTGTGACTTAAAGATAAAGTTATGATCTATTTATCTGAGGCAGCATAGAAAAGACTCTTATCTTAGTATGTTCCCCCCAGAAGGCTTCTGTCTCACTATGGCCCCCCAGAAGACCCTTCTCTCACTATGGCCCCCCCAGAAGGCCTTTCTCTCACGATGGCCCCCCAGAAGGCTCCTGTGTCACTATGGCCCCCCCAGAAGGTTCCTGTGTCACTATGGCCCCCCAGAAGGCTCCTTTCTCATTATGGCTCCCCAGAAGGCTCCTGTCTTGGTATGAGCCCCAAGGAAGCTGCAAGCTTTTCCAAGGTGGGGACAGGTCTCCTGACTAGGGTATTGGACTCAGAGTCAGGAAGACCTGTGGAATCCCACTTCAGGCTCTCACCACCTGTGTAACCCAGGGCAAACTACTTAGCCTTCCTGGGTTTCAGCCCTGTCATCCATAAAATGAAGGAGTTGGTCCAGATGACCTCAAAGGTCTCTTCCAGCTCTAAATTAATGATGGGTATTGTTGACTTCAATTCAGTGAATGTCTATGAACACTAAATATGTCCAGGGCCCCATGCTGGTATCCCAACTATGAATGAATGAATGGAGAAGCATTTATTAGGCTCTTACTATGTGCCAAGCACTGTGCTGAGCCCTGGGGATAAATACACAAGGAAGACAGTGACGGCCCTGGGAGTACAATGCTTCCACACAGCTTGTACAATGGATGTTAGTAGTATTACATAGAATGGAATGGGTGAAAGGAGGGGAAGGCTGAGGCTCTCATAAATTCAGAGGCAGAGTATCACAGTGGATAGGTCACTGGACTCAGAGTTGGGATAGACCCAGGTTCAACTCCCACCTCAGATAACTGTATGATCCTTGGAAAACTACTTTATTCCTCTGAGCCTCCATTTTCTTCCCTGAAAAATGGGTGTGATAACAGCATCTACTCCAGAGAGTTGTGGTAAGGCTATAAGGAGATGATGGATGTCCAGGGCTTTACAAACCTTAAAGTTCCATGTAAGCATTTATTGCCCATTCAGCAAACGTTCATTACCAACCTCTTGGGAGTGGGGGGGAAGGGGGAGAAGGGCACTGTGCTGAGTTCTGGGGAAGATGACTCAGGCTTAGAAGGCTAATGATAATTGTGACCATTTATATAGCACTTTAAGGTTTGCAAAAAACACTTTACAGATATCTTGTTTGATCTCTATAACAACCCTGGGAGGTGGGTGCTCTTATTGACTCCATTCTACAGATGGGAAAACTGAGGCAATGAGAGGCAAAGTATTTTCTGTAAAAGGATTGGAACTCTGGTCTTTCTGCCTCTAAGACTGGCACTTAATGTACTCTAAAGACATCTAGCTAGCTCCAAGGACCAAGGTTTCCTGCTAAGCTCCTGGGAGAGGGGCAACTCTCATGACCTAAGCAGCTCTCTAAAGCTACTGGAATTGTAGAGCCTTTAGTAAAGAGAGATCCTCCCCCTAGAGTGCCCTCTGAAATGATGGATCTGCTTAAATAAACTCATTAAAAAAGTACATCAGAGAGATGCAAAAGCAAGTGCTACCACATGAGGGCCAAAGGAAGACCCTTCCCAAAGGAGGAGGGAGTCAGGAAAGGTTTCTGGGAACGATGGGTACCGTGGAGGCTCAGTAAGGAAGTCTGTGGGGCCTTAAAGAACTACAGATTCAGAACTAGAAGGAACCTCAGAGATCATCAGATCTAACCATTGCCATGCCCCCTCCCCCCCCCACCACCATTTGGCTGATGAAGAAACTGAGGCTAAATCTAGGAGTTCTGCAGAGAAAGGGAACAACATCATGGAAGGCATAGAGATTCAGGATGGGAGAGGCATGGCTAGAGAGCAGAGGCCAATCCCACCCACCCCCAATCCCATTTTGCAGATGAGAAAACTGAGGAATGTAGAGGGTATGACTCGGCCAGGGTCCCACAACTATTAAGTGTGAGGCTGGCGTTGAACCCTGGTCCTTCTGACTCCATGTTCAGCGATACAACCCTTAAACCAGACAGCCTCTCTTCCCTTCCCCTGCTTGGCCCCAGAAGACTACTAAAAGTAATGGGGTGGAAGGTTCACAGGGAAAAATTTAGGCTCATGTCAGGAAAAACTTCCTTCAAATTCCAGCCCTCCCAGAGCGGAGCGGGCAGCCACGACTGACAGCGAATTCTCCCGCCCTGGAAGTCTTCCAGCAAAGGTCGGTTGGCTGACTGACCACTTGTGGGGAATCCTGTCCGAGAGGTCCTTGGTCAGGTCCACCTGGGACTAGCCAACCTCTGAGTTCCCTTTCCAGCTCGGGCTTTCGGGAATTCCAAAGGTTGGAGCGCACGGGGTGTGTTTGGGAGGGCAGAGAGTCGAGTTTGGCTGGAGCAGTGAATGGAGGGGGGAGGGGAGCAGCGGGGAAACGATCCAGTCAGCGTTCTCGTGTCGGTGGACCAAAGCCAGGGCAGTGACTTGACTTCCGGATTATTCGCTTTTTGGGGACTCTCTGCTCAGAGGTGTCCTGTTAAAAGAGGGGCGTTCGTGTGTGAGAGACAGACAGACCCGCTGACAGACTGACAGAGACGCAGAGACAGAGACAAAGAAACAGAGAGGCAGAGACAGAAACAGGCAGAGAGAGACAGAAAGATTCAGAGAGGCAGAGACGGAGAGACAGTCAGGCAAAGAGACAGAAAGAAACAATATAACAGACACAGCCAGAGTCACGGAGACAGAAAAAGAAAAGTAGGGGGTATACGGCCCCCACGGAAAAAAAACCAGCCTCCAACGCCAGATGTGAGGTGAGGATATAAGGGAAAGGGAAGACATGGACCCCAAAGCATCCCCGTGAGGACTCAGGACCCTGAGGGGCCGCATCTTCTCTACTGTCTTCGGGGAGCGGAGAATGGAAGGATCTGTCTGGGAGGTCCAAATTCCCACCATCCCGCCTTGATCTTGGCCCAAGCTTTGGGTCCAAGGAAGAAGGCGCACAACCCTGACTGTACCGAGGCCGCTCTACACACTCGGGGCAGACCCGCCCTCCCTGCGTCCCAGAACTCGGCCGTCACTTGCTCCCCGTTCCCTAAGAGAAGGCCCCGCCCCCTATGAGGCCCCG
>NW_025350043.1:0-6434 GCF_016433145.1 Gracilinanus agilis
AATATTAATAAATGTTAAAAAAAATATCTCATTGAACTTCCTCAAAATCTTCCTTATTCTTTGTCTCTTCACTAAATCACTCATATCTGTTTCTTTCCTTCTTATCCATATGTGAGTCATTCTACTCCAGATTTTAGAACACTATGCACATCTTATTTGTTTCTTCATCCAGGAAATGAATTAGATAAATGAATGGATCTGTGGATGATTCAACCCTACCAGTAATCCCCCCATTCCTAAAGAATGATCTTTGCCTATATTTTCTGTATATTTCACTTAATCTAGATGGCATCCTTCATCTTTAATGTTAAATTTTATATGGCAAAATTTTCTCTTAGATAGTCTAAGCATTTGATATACATTAATTTGACCTCTCACCTGGTCCTTGATTTTGGTAGTAGAATGTAACTTTGTTTTACAACTTAAAAGTGAAGAACAATGGAGATAAGAGCTGAAGTAAGAAGTCACTTAAATAAGCCAACAGTGCAGCTAAGCTTTCATGTACAGACAGGCCCAGGAGGCAACAATGATCAAATATGTCATCCTTTTTCAGGCCCAAGATTATAAGGTTTTCTACCTGAATTATCTGGATAATTATAAAAATTCTGCATACTTCTTTGCCTTTATAAATATCTCAGCAGAATATGTATCTATAAGTTTAAAAAGCAATAAAATTACAGGTCAAATTGAGATCTCTGAATGTACAGCATGAATTTTGTCTTATAAATATCAATACTCAAAGTCATATTAGAGTAGTTATTACCAGTTAATGGTAAAAATCAAATAACAAAGTATCTTTTCCTTCATTGTCATAGACATAAAATGAAATACATCATACAGAGTATGCTTTTATGAAATGTTTGATCATTCATTTTAGAAAATATGATTTAGAAGCAATAGAAAATAAAACAACTTCAAAGAAGATATTGAGTAAATAGTCTATAAACATGATAAAGAATAGCCAAAATAATTTTAAAATTTATTTGTATATATGTTGTTGAAAATTGGTTTTATGTTATATAACTTAATGGCTTTCTTTGGCATAAGAGAATATTCCTTCAGGAGGGGGATACATGAAAAATAACAGATTTAAAGGCAAAAAGCATCAACAAGACATATGTTTAAAATTTTAATATTCAATTTAAAAATTTATCAGAGTATAGAATGAATTATTAGGGTTAGAGAATATTTGGCAGTAAGCAAAGAATAAGAATTATGATAACAATGAATATCTATACATGTATTTAAATATGCATATTTTGTGATTGGCTAGTATCAGTAAAAATTATGAATTTCATTTTGAATATTCTGAACATCATCTAGCTCACATACTTCTACGTAGTCCATAGGAATAGCATGAGATTTTGCTAAGTGCTTTCATAAAATCAAGGTAAGCTATATCTACAGCACTCATTCCTTTAATGACTAGTCCAATAATTCTGCTCAAAAAGGTTGGTCTGACATGAACTGTTCTTGATGAATCTATGAGTGCTCTCTAATACCACAATCTCCTCCTCTAAATATTCAGTGATTACTCTTTTCATAATTATGTCCCTTTTTATCTTAGGTTTCAATTCTCCATTAACTATAATTGTTCTCTCATTTCTAGTTATTCTATGTGTTATTCTTTCTTGAAGAATAGTTTCTTAGTTTTCTGTATTGTTCATGGCCTAACCTACAGTAATACCAAAATTATTAGGAACAAATAAAATTTATTGACATATAATATCAAATATATTGAAGTAAGTCATAATATTTTAATTAAATTTGATATTACTCTTGAATTTAACTTTATAAGATTTACTTAAAAACAATATGAACATGTCCTCTTTGAAACAGTCTCTTGTTTTACATAATTTGGAATTGAATTTATAAAATTTTGGTATATTCAAAAAAAAAGAAATTGTTGCTTATTAAAATTCACACACAAGACTAGTTAAGTATGGAAAACCTTTACATCAGTCATTTGGCAGCTAGCTGATGAAGAATTTAGTCATAAAAACCCATGAAACACAGGAAACTCAAAATACCTCAAAGCTAACAGGGCAATTGGCAAAGGCTTGGAAGCTTTTCAAAAAGTCAAGTGAACAAGTCATTTTGATATAGATAGATAGATAGATAGATAGATAGATAGATAGATAGATAGATAGATAGATAGATAGTTATCATAATTTGTGTAGGAATTAAAGTAGATAATTTATTGCAAAGGAAAATACTATAGGAGATGGAGCCAGGAAAGAACTAATTTTACTTAAAAGCTGTGTGATCATGGACAAGTCAGTTCATGTATCAGAACTTTGGTTTATTTATAAAATGAGAATAATAATACTTTTAGTATCTGGATCATAGGGTTTCATGAGCATCTAATAAGATAATGTATATAAAGCACTTCCTAAGCATGGTGCTATACATTAGTCTTATATTAGAAAGCAACATAGTATAGTAGAAAGTGTTCTGTACTTCAATTTTTTAAGTTTTATAAGCATATCATGTTTTTACATTATAAATATTTATAGATTACTCTCATTTTCTGAGAACTCTTGTAACAAAGTAAAACAGTTAAGTGAAACAAATGATGTAGTAAATTTATCTGAAAGTGCGTGTAACACTCCACATCTGTAGTATCCCACCACCACTATTTTTTTTTCATTAACAGAAATCTATTTTCTCTTTTTCTAATTCCCCACCCCATTGGAAAACAAATATACATAGTCAAGAAGAACAAATCCTCTCAAAGGCTGTATTCAAAAATATTAATACCTCATTCTACACCCTAAATCCATTGCCTCTTTCATGGAAAGCAGGTTTCATCAACAGTCCTCTTGAGTGCTGGTAAACACATTGATCATCATTCATCAACTTTCCAAACTGTGTTTTTACTGGGTTTCTGTTATTGCATTTAGTTTCAAATTCAACTTTTTATGTTTACTGGGATGACCATTAAAAACTCATGTAAATTCTCTCTGATTCAATTATCCTCTCTGTCAAATAAGAATAATAATAATAACTATAGAATTCATCTCATAGGGGTTTAAAAAAAATAAAACCAATGAGATTTCTCCTTAATAAAACATAATGACCTCTAAGATCCACTGCCACTCTAAATCTGTGAATATTTGAAACAAAATATGTTGTGAATAAAAGTAAAAATTATAACACTTTGATCACTTTCTGCTTTGAATCCAATAATATTCAAATATTCCCAACATAATTCAAGCTATTAAGATGTGGTCAAGTATGCCAAAGGTTCAGTGAGGTCAACATTATAGATTTTCCCTTTAGTCATTCAGATTACAAGCATTTGCATCCTCTTTATATATATTGCCCTTGTATCCTCCATTAGATTGTGGGCATTTCGTTAACAAAGAGACCATATCTTATATTTTTCTGTATCTGTTCTTAATACATCACAAACTCTAGCATATAGTAGGTACTTAATGAATACTTAATTGATTCATTGATATAATATTAAAACAGATAATATTGTTCATTATTTAATATTGTTTCACATAGTGATAATAGTCTAATAAATATAACAAGTATTATAATATACCTATATATTTAAACAATCATTGTCTGTTTAGCAGTGTGTACAAAACTTTATTCTTATCTCCTTTATGGCTTCTGGAGACAATTCCCTAGGGGAAAAAAACTAGATTTCATATTTTTCTCAGAATAAACTTTACACTTTTCCATGCAATCAATTAATCATTTCAGTACATTTCAGTACACTGAGAAGCTCATCATCTCAATAACAGTGAAGGTGTCATGCCAAACTCTATTATATCTGCTCTCTGATTTCTGTCATAAATCTCATTCAATATGAATCCTAACAACTGTGTAATCTTCTTGAAGGATAAATCTAACATGAGACCACTCAGAAGTAGGTCTCTTCCCCTATGGAGAGATGAACCTTTATAACTCCCCTGGTGCATTGTAAACTCAGCACATTAAATATAAATTGTACTATTAAGCTAACCACCCCTACTCTAAAATTTCTCCATGCATGGAATAGACATTTTAAGTTTATGACACACAAACAGTTTAAATCAGAAAAATCAATGCATTTAAGCAGAATCAAGAGCTATTGACATAAATGAACAAAAAGTGCTTGAACACTAAATGGGCATGAACTAAAGATGTAAATTAATACTACCATTCCAGGATCATTTTTACATTTTGGCCATTTAGTAAGGAATATGAAAAATACTCTTTTTGACCTGCAAAGCGAATCAAGTCACATGAGCCTTTGGAAGCAAGTCTTCAATGGGGTTGGGTGGAATTTTAGAATCATAGTATTTTTGTGTCAGGATGGAAGTCGGAGAACAAGTAGTTCATTCACTTCATTTTTACAGATTAAGAAATGAAGGATTAAAAAGACTAACAATATTTTCCCCTGGAGTAGAAATAAATATATGATTGCCTTCCCAGTCCACTAACTCCATTAATTGCTAGATTAATATCACCATCCACCTCCAGTGTTCTGGTAATTCTGCTCTAAACCAAACGATAAGGTAAATTCAAGATAATTTTGATCTGAGAACAGACCCCAAACATGAGTGAATTAAAACTTTATTTAATATCGTATAGCTGTTTGTCTTTACCTTATTAGGAAAATGAAGATTCATATATAAAGTAGCTTACATCAAACATTGTTTAAAGTGTGTTTTTAATTATTATTGTTAATCCTCTGAGTTTGGGGAAAAACAGTCAGTAATTTAATTCAATACATATTTAAAGTAATTCAAAACTAACTTAGTTTGCCTATCTTGTTGAAGAAAAAACTTAAGCTGATAGTTTAAGTCAAGTACAGCCAGGATTTGAACTCAGTTCTTCTGATTCTTTTCCAGAAATCAAAAATCTGTATCATTTAACTTAAATGTCTTGGTATTTTCTGGGTTAACTTATAATGAGGTTATTCATGAAGATTTGGTTAATATTTCCTACAAGTTTAGGTCAAATCATTGATCATTAGACTAACATCCCTTTTTTACCCTTGATTTTTTAAAATTTCAGCTGAAGCATAATAAAATTGCCTTTTCTCTAATATATGCCTCCCTGCTTTAAATGTATTCTTTGTAGACAGCATATTGTAGAATTTTGCATTTTAATCCACTATGTAATCCTCTTCTATTTTATGGGTAAGTTCTATTTGTTCACATTATTTTTCTTGTTTATCCTTCTCTTTCTCTTCTTTCAGCCTTTCCTTGTTCACAAACACTTGCCTCCTCAAATTCACCCTACCTTTTATTTGTCACTGCCTTTTTTCTTGTTTTCTTTCTTATTATTATTTCCCTTTTAGGGTAAGATAGGTTTCATAGCTAACATAGTGTCAATGTTATTCCCACCTTGTAAAAACAATTCCAATGAAATTAAGTTTCGGTATTGCTCCCCCCCTCACCATGTTCTTCTCCACTGTATTTATTCTTACACACCTCTCCATGTGAGATAATTTACCCCCAACTTTCTCTTCTTTATACACCTTCTAGTCCTTAAATGTAGAAGCTACTAGGTCCTATGTAATCCTGACTATGACTCTATGATAGCTGAATTTTTTTCTTTCTAAATGTTTGCAGTATTTTCTTCTTGGCTTTGGGAATTTGGCTATAATAGTTCTGAGATTTAAAAATTTGGGGTTTCTTTCAGAAGGGGATTGGTAGATTCTTTAAATTTCTATTTGTCCCTTTTGTTCAAGAATGTCAGAGCAATTCTCTCTAATAATTTCTTAAAATATAGTGTTAACATTTTTTTAACCATGGCTTTCAGGAAGCCCCAGGATTTGTAGATTATCTTTCCTGGATGTATTTTCCAAGTCGCTTGTTTTTCCAGTGACATATTTCACACCTATTTTTTTCTTTTTCTCTCTTTTTCATTCTTTTGAATTTGTTGTATTGTTTCCTCATGTCTTATGGAATCATTAACTTCCATTTGTCCTCTTCTGATTTTTAGGGAGTTATTTACATATCTGAGGTTTCATATTTCCTTTTTTAGGCTCTTATTTTCTTTCTTAAGGTTTTATACTTTCTTTTTTTTAGGTCTATCATTTCTTTACACAATTTCTCTCCTGTCCCTCTTATTTGTGTCATGATCTTCTTTTGGAGCTCTTTCAGAAGTTAATTTTGGGTCTAGCATCCTTTTACATTTGACTTTGAGGCCTCACATTTTTAGATTTTGGTATTGCTATCCTCTTCTGAGTTTGCATTTTAGTCTTCCCTCTTCCTGAAATAGTTTTCCAGAGTCAGGCTTTTTCTTTGTCTTTTGCTTATTTGGGGTTTGGAGGTAGTTTTCTTTTTTTATTTTTTTTTAATGATCTTGCCTATATGTTGAAGTGAAGCTTCACTTCTGGGGTGGGAGGGAGTCCATGTGTCACATGCACAGGATTGAGCTAAATTGTGTTCCTTAACTGCCAACTCTCCTGGCCTTGCCAAGTACTA
>NW_025350044.1:0-1427 GCF_016433145.1 Gracilinanus agilis
CATACTTCCATTACCATAGAGCAATGACCAGTGATGAACAAGAAGAGATAAAATTATCTCCTAACTGTGCTAATCAGTTTGGAAGTTAAATCTCAACCTCAGAGCCTTTTCACAATAGCTCAGCTGTTTCCCTAATGCTTGTTCAGTATCTGCATTACACCAGAAGAACTGATTGAATTAAGTCAAACAACTGGTTGACTCAAAGTGGGTGTAGTGTGAGGAGAAACTTTATAAAACTAATGGATGAAGAGAGGAAAGTACAAATCCAGGAGAATTGGCTACTGTTCCCAGTTTGACAAATTTCTAGCTCTGTGACTTTATACAAGTCTCCTAATCTTACTTTGATGGGATCTTGTTTTCATCACTTAATAAAAAAAAATCAATAAAGAGCCAAAAATGGATATTGCATTAGGTTCATGCATAATCAAATTTGATGACTTTGTGTTTTTTCTGACTGGCATTGACTAGTCATTCTCAATCAACTTGCATTTATTAAGTGCTTATAGAGTTAGAGTTACCATACCCTCAGAGATGAGAATACAAATAAAAACAATTCCTGCCCTCAAAGAGTTCTTATTCTAATCAGGGAAACAACGTGAAAACTACTAGCTCCATACAAGATACATACTTGGGTAAAATGGAGTTAGTCTTGCACACAAATAATCACCTAGAATAAGGATTTGCAATTCAGTCAATGTCTTTCTTCATTTACTAGATCAGATTGTGCTAGTTCTATCACTTACACACTTTTCATCATGTACAAAATCAAATTGTTTCTACTTCTTAATATATATATATATATATATATTCCTGGGCAACTCAAACATAACATTCTGGGCTACATATCATACATTACTGTATGAGCAATTTTGTTTCATGATGACTCCCTATGTCTCTACCACATTTTAGGGAAAAAATAGTATTCCTTACTAGCAACACGAATTCATATAGACATAAACATATACATTCTTTTAGAATTTCCAGCTTCTTTCTGAATATCAACCCAAGTTCTACCTCCTATGTGAGATTTATGTTCTTTGCTGATCAGTCACTAGCACCTTCCCATTTCTTATTAAAATGATAAATTTGTATTCATTTTTTTGGCCTGAGTTCTGTTTTTCTTGCTAGAATTTAAGAACTTTTTGAATATTTTTTAAAATTTATTTCCAAAGCCTAGCACAGTGCCTGGCATATAGTAGGTACCTAATAAATGCTTTATGAATGAACAAATGACAGAGTTGAAGTAGTTACATACCACTTAGGTTGTGGCAGGGTTATAGGTCAAATTTTGGAATTAGAGATGGGAGGGACATTATACTAAAGGACCCTTATTTTAAACATGAAAACAAACAGTACATTGAGGACTAAAGAAGCTTTGAGGCTCTATGGTAATGGAAGTATGGCCAAAAGGCCAATTTTAGGGGATA
>NW_025350045.1:0-3062 GCF_016433145.1 Gracilinanus agilis
TCTATGGGAGATAAGACTTGAAGGGAGTTCAAGATGGAGCAGAAATGGGCAGAGAGGTAGGACAGGAATGGGTAGAGTGTGGGACTGTAAGAGCAAGGGTTTGATTCTCTTTCTGGGTCCTTAGAATTACAGAGGGGCTCAGCTCAAGCCAGTGAGGTAAAGTCATTCTAGTTTTAAAGATAAAGAATTAGAAAGCACGAGTATTTGAGTGACTGACCCAAGGGTAGATGACAAGCCAGCAGTCTGGCACTCTGATTTCGTAGCTTACTGAGTCTATTTCTTTTTTATTGCTAGTTCAGGACCATTATAGACCTTGGGAGAAAAAAAAAATCCATTCATACTCTGTTTGTGATGATATTACCCTGGTGATCAGGACACAATTCTATCTTTTATGGGAGTTATCCCAGAGGGGGGAAAACATGTCTGACATGCATTAAAAAAAAAGAAAAAAACCTTCTCAAGGTAATTATTTGAGTAGGAATAGAGGGTGCCTTGAGGAAATTGAGGTCCATTTGTGACTGCTCTTGGATTTGAGAATCAATGAAAGATGATGTGGAAATGCGACACACCTTGTTTGTTAGCAAAGGATGCTATCCAAAAGAGCAAAACCATTGTAGGGTGCAAATTCACTCCTGACCTACTCTGATGTGGAGGAGAGAATGGGGCCGAGGTAGCTGAGGGAATCAATAGGCAATCACAGGACTCTGCGGGAAAGCAGCTTCCTGGTAGCTCTCTCTCCCCAACTCACAAGGGAGGAAAGTTAGCAGACCTACTTCATGCTCTGATTTTTTTTGAACCAGATACTCATTAGCATTCACAAGGTTTTATTTAGGAGGCTTCAAATTTGGAATTTGGGGACCTGGTTTCAGATCATGGCCCCGCCACTTGCTTCTTGTGTGAGCACAGGGAAATCTGTTAAACTCTCTGGGCATCTACAAAGTGAGGGAACTCAGTAAATGCTTCCGAAGCTCCCTTCCAGCTCTACTCTGTGACTTGGGTTAAAATCTTAGCCTAAATCTTGCTTGTGTGACTTTGAAAAAGTCAATTATTCTTCTTTAGGCTTCCATTTCCTCATCTATAAAATGAGCGACTTGAACTGGAGTCTCTTCCAACTCTGTCTCTGACTCTTCCATGTTTTCTGGAAATCTACGAAACAATAATCGTTTATTATAAAATTTAACCAAAAATAAAAAACTTGTTATCCCAAATAAAAACATTATTTGGGGGAGGGGGAGTAAAGTGAGATTGGGGGCAGCGATGGATGGAATGCTGGGCTTGGAGTCAAAAAGACTAGAGTTCAAGTCTGACCTGAGACAAATACTTAGCTGTGTAACCCTGCGTGTGTCACTTAATCTTATTTGCCTCCATTTTCTCATCTGTAAAATAAGAAGAAAATGACAAACCATTTCAGTATCATTGCCAAGAAAACCCCAAATGGGATCAGAATCAAACACACTGAACATCCGAACAACAACAAACGGTGACTTGGCTTTGTTCTTGTCTTTTAGAATAGGAGAAAGCGGTGGTTAAGTGACTTGTCCAGGATCACACAGCTAAGCAGTATCTGAGACCAGATTTGAATTCAGGTCTTCCTGACTCCAGGCACAGCTGTGTGATTTTTGGACAGGTCTTTAGATCACTCTGAGCCTCCAGGTTCATCATATCTCAGATGCAAGAAATGACTCCTGCACCCTGGTGCCTACTTCTCCAGGAGGCTTAAAGGAACCAGGGAAATAATAAGGTCTTTGAAAGCGATAAAGTGGGCTTACAAATGTAAGCTATTACTCTTTAAGTGGTCAATGCATGCTGTTTTTAGTTAAAGAATATCTCTGTGTCTCTCTAGGGACTGAATTTTGGTTGTTACATGAACTGGAATAGCAAATATTGCAAATTAGTATATTCTAGGCCATTCAGTCTGTCAGTATGCCATAAAATATGCATCTTATATATGTACATAAATATATATGTATTCATTACATATATATCCATCCAGCCATAAAAAATGGTGCATGTATTTATATACTTTTGGGATAGGGAATGAGGGTGGAATTTTCCTTATCTCTAATTCTTGAATAATCTAAACTGTCCACTTATGGCAGATGGGATGGAGGTTTTGTTACTGACCTCTTTAAAAAGACCACCCCTCCTCCCCGCTTTGCCCTCCTGTTAGTCCCAAATCTCTTCCTAAAGGGACGAAACACTTTTAAAAGCTCCATATCCTTAGGAGGTAGAGAGAAGGCAATAGCACTAGGATTTGGGACCGTTGAGTCAGGAAGACGTTGGGTCAAATCATACTTGACCCAACGTCTTCCTCTAGCACTTACTGACTGTGGACCTTGGAAAAGTAATGTAACCACCAGGCTGGGGCATCTAGTTGTTGCAATGCATAGAGCCCTGGGGCTGGAGTCAAGAAGACCTGAATTCAAATTTGGCCTCAGACACTTCCTAGTTGTGGGACAAGTCATTCAACAACTGTTGCCTCAGTTTCCTCATCTTTGAAATGGAGATGATAAAACTACCTACCCTACCTTCCAGCGTGGTTGTGAGGATCAAACGAAATTATAATTGTAAAGCCCAGTGCCTGACACACAATAAATAAGCTTCTCTCTCTCCTCTCACATTAATATATAATATGATATGCTATTATACATAATATAATGTTAATTGTATATAATATACTATAAATATATAATAATATATTTATGTATAAATATATTTGTATATATAATAAACACACAAATATATAAAATACATACATATATACACAAATATATATCTATATAATTATTATTTTACTCATCCATTCATTTCCTCATCCATAAAATGAGGATAATAATACCAGTTTCTTCTCCCTTTGCAGTATTGCCATAAGCTTTTTGTCATTGTTCAGTCATTTTCAGTTTGCCCAAGTTTTCATGATCCTATTTGGGATTTTCTTGGAGTAGTTTGCTATTTCCTTCTCCATCTTATTTTATAGATGAGGAAACTGAGGCAATCAGGGTTAAGTGACTTGCCCAGGGTCACATAGCTAGTAAGAGTCTGATGTCAGATTTGAATTTAGG
>NW_025350046.1:0-8164 GCF_016433145.1 Gracilinanus agilis
TAGAGCTCTTCTCTGAACTAGCAGAACACAAAAAGAACTCTAAAAAAAATCTATGAGAACTTTAACTTGGAATCCATGAGGATTCAACCAATAGGTGTCATCTCTCTGAATTGTTAGATTATCACACATTTCAGTCAGATGAGATGAATTCCTAGTTGGTATAATATCTAGAATAATATCTAAAAACCCAGAAATATATCTACTATATCACTGGTGAGAGCAAAGAACAGGTGACCAATGCTTCTTTTATAGAGTGTGTATGGAAATGTGGTTTTGAACTAGTATATGTGATCAGTACTGGGTGCAGCACCTAAAGGAATTTGAAGAGAAGACCTTATCTATGTTATTAAGGAAGGATTAGAATTTCCAGATGATGAAGAAAAAAAAAATTGAGGAGAGCAAGGCAAAATTTGAGAACTTGTGCAAACTAATTAAGGAAACTCTGGGTAAAAAGGTTAGAAAGTCATGATCTCCAAATGCCTGGTGTCTTCACTTTGTTGTATGGTGACTAGCACATAAGGATCAAGAGTCAACATGGAATGCATCATGAAGGCTCAGGCATTGAGAGACTACTCCACAATAGGTTATGTGATGGCCAAGAAGTGTCTGTAGAGATTCTCAGCCAGGAGGCTGAGGCTGACAAGATAACAAAACTGTGAAAGATCTAGTGTTGCTGCTTTTGAGACAGCTCTGCTCTATTCCAGCTTCTCCCTTGAAGATCCCCAGATTCACTGAAATAAAATTTGCTGCATGGTTAAGCTTTCAGTCTTTTTAAAGTCATGTCTGACTCTTAGTTAGCCAAATATGGGAGTGGTTTCCCATTTGCTTCTCCAACTCATTTGAGATATGAGAAAACTGAGGCAAATAGAGTGAAGTGACTTACAAGCTATTGTCTCAAGACAGATTTGAACTGAAGAAGAATCATTCTGACTCCAGATCTGGCAATTAACACCTAGCTGCCCTATGGTTAAACTAGATCTTGGCACCCATGAAGATGAAGTGGCAGCAGAAGATCCCAGTGCTGCTATTTCTGATAAGATTATCCAACTTGAAGGCAATGAAAATGTATCCTGCATTTAGGAGACAGAATAGACAAACCTCTCATCAGAGTCCACCCTATGTTCCCACTACAGTAGAGCCCTTGTCCTGCTTGGCTCCATCAAACAATATCTAGTGGGTTATTTTCTTCTATTTTCCTGTGTAGTAGGCAGGCCTTAAAGAGCCCCTGTTCCCCCTTCTCTGATCAGGAGACTGGGATGTTATGTAGCGTAGGTTGTTTATATGTAGCGTAGGCTGTTTATATTTATTTTGTTCTGAAATTAAAATATGTGGAATAAAGAGAATTAAGTTTTCGTGCAGAAAAAAAAATCAATTTGACAGCTAAGTTGGAGGATGGACGAATGTGAGAGAGATTTAATTGTATCCTGAACTTTTCGTTATTATTGTTTAAATTCTAAAATAAAAACTTAAAACTTGTGTGCCAGCAGAGGGAGCCCAGAATGTTCTGTTTTATGAACTCAGTAAAGCATTATTAGTGTTTACATATAACAATCTATTATTTTAAAAAATCTAAAAGCAAAGTATGGAAACAAAAAAGTACAAGATTTTTAATAATTTTAAGTGCCAGATTGAGCACTTTTTAATGTTATTATGTCTAAGATGCAATTCTAGGACTCATACATATAACAACCTTTTCCCCCCACCTCATCTCCCAATATTGGATCTAGGAAACTTGGAGATTTTGCTTAATTTAAGCCCTCTGACCATTATCATCTTATTGTTCTCATTTTACTCTAATATAAGAAGGATTGCTTAAATAAATATAGAAAAAAACAATTTGCTTCATATCATATTTAAGGTCGATCTTTGAACACTGGCATTCTATGTGAAATTTCTGTTTCTTTTGTTCATTCAACAAGTATTTAATAATTCACTATTATCTAGCCTGGAAAAAGCAAAATTAAGAATGTCCAGTCCTTGTCTTCAAGGATCTTACAATCCACTGAACATGATTATATATTCAGAGGCAAATACAAACCAAATTAAAATACGGTAAATATATATGAAGATGGAGAGATCCCCTCCAAATTAAGGATAAGAGGAGACTTCATGGAAAAATTCACATTTAAGTTAGGCCCAGATCTTGTGACACCAACAAGTCAAGATGCAAAGTGATCAGTCTAAGTCTTCTCTCTTTGAATTGTTAGTTTTCCCTAGAGCCCAGGGATGAAGAAAATGATCATTTAAAGGGGACAAGAGGTGACAGTTACAGATCAATTGCCCTTTTCCTCATCCCCCACCACCAAAGATTTATGACTAGGAGAAACAGATTGGGGAGGCCCCAGAGAACAGGTAGACTAGATGTCGGCATGTAAGTTCCTAGAATTCACCATTTTCTTCTTTCTTTGGTTTTAGGAGAGATTCACTAACAATCATTCAGTCTGGTGCAGGCATTAGAGAGAGATTCCAATTATTTTGCCATTTTCCCTAAAAATCAGAACTTGTGAGAGATCTATGTGAGAAGCAGAACTTGTAAGAGAGCAGTAGCTGCTGCTGTTACTATTGTTGCAACTGTAGTAGCAGACTGGAAACCAGAGCAACCAAACCAGTATTGTAGAGCAGGTAATGAGCCATGGCAGCTTCTGAAAACCTCAGGAGCTGATAAGAAGATTGAGAGACTGACCCAATTCTCAACATTCCCTAGAGAAAACCCCAACTACCAAAGTACCAAGTCCCTTAAGTACCTTTGCCCTTTTCCCATCACAGGCAAGTGTGGAAAGAAGTGGAAAGCAGAGGGAGATCAGGTAAAGAATCCATATAGGAATGCTTAGTGCATTTCTTTCCCACTTCTATTTTAAAGAATTTCTGTGACTATGGAAGGCTGATTCCTAAAATAGTACAAATAAAAAGCTCTGAGTATACATTAGTTTTCTCAGCTATGGGATAGGAGTAGAACTTGAGTTTTTTTTATTTTATTTTAATGTTTTTTAAACAATATTTAATATCAATCCCTCGATTAGACCTCCGAATCCATTTAGACAAGGTTCCTTTATTACCTAATTGTTTGAAGCCATGCAGCCTAGTTGGTAGGAGGCTTATACTTACATACTGGAAGAATTTGAATCTACGTTTCCTGTACATATTGTCAGAGACCTTGGTAAGACCATTAGGCTAGCACACCAAGGACAGACTAGACACATTGAAGAAAAGTAGCTCAAGGATTGTAAAGCCCCTCCTTTGCTGCCTTTTGAGGGTGAGAGGGAAAGGAAAATACAGACTAAAGACACAACAAAGGCATCAACTCTTGGAACCTAGCAAAGAAGCACACCAAAAGGCATTTCATGAGGACTCTATAAAAGGAGAAAAGGACTTTGAGCAACCAAAACCTAATTCTTTTGCCACAAGTAATCTCTATATGCATACCTCATTATTTTATTCTAAGTTTGAACTCATTCTCCCTAGTGACACTAAATGTGCCAGGGAGAGGAGTAGGACCACATTTTGCCCTGGGGGTGGGGAGGGGAGATTGTCTTTGGACTAACTATTCTCACTATGTACACCAACTAGAAACCTTTGCTAAAAAGTTAATTGAAGCTGCAGCCTGATATCCATGAGAAAAACACCAATGCAAGCTCATGAATTACGGATTAGAAACCCCAACTCCTCAGACTAAAGGCAAGGAGTTCTTGTTATCATAATAGTCCAAGAAATTAAATATCTGGTAAACGTACCCCTCTTTAATGCTGCCTTTTCTGTATTATTATCATCACTCCATCCCATCAAAGAGAGAAGCAAGTCTAAGGTAGATTAACCTGTCTGAGAAATAATATAATAGAGATGGTGTTGTTGTTCATCCTTCACTTTTGAAAAAAAAACAAACGCATCATGATGAGTAATGACTTGCTTGTGAACTGGATTTTAATGAGAAAGAGTTGTGTTTCACTCTCTTTTCCTGAATCATCAAAGTCCGGTGGCAGGAAAAAGTCAGAATGACTGGTAATGGCCGTGGATGCAGTGAATAGATAACCTTGGCTTCTTCAATGTCAGACCAAGCTCTAAGTGCTCCCTTTGACTTCTTCAGCCACCTTCATGGCCATTGGATCAAATTGTTCTTGTCTGCCAATTCTGTCAGAAGTCTTCACCTGCTTGGGGCAGACATCCTCCTAACTCACCAATGGATTTGAAGCCTGTCAGTCACCCTCAACCTGGTTTAGCTAATCTGCTGAGATGGTTTGACCAAGACGTGGGCACTGTACATACTATAGCTTTTTGGAGCCAAAGGTGAGAGTTGGATGACAAGTAGACTCCAAAGGTAAGGGAACAGCCCTAAAAGAGCTGGGCAAGCTCTCACCCCAGAAGTACTAGTCCTCCCTGACTTCCCATACACCCTTAGAGAGGGTGGGGAAAAGAGAATAATGGTCAAGGTGAAAGAAGGGATCTGAGGAATAGAGGAAAGTAGATAAAAGAGGTAAAATAGAGGGAGAAGGAAGAAAAGAGATAGAAAGGAAGGATATTAAAACAATCAGGAAGATTTGAGGTCCATTCATTAAAGGGGGCCAGGTCCCTTTAATAAAGTTATTAGCTCAGAGTCCTGCCTCAGTGGTTTTATTACAGTTTGGACAGAATTTTTCACAGGGATAAGAAGTCAGACAAAATTAGGAACATTGATAGGAACCTTTTCATTTTCTTGAAGTAAATATTTTTTCTGAAGGTTCTAGACTTTATAATATGCTTAGAACTTTCCCAGGGACTGCCAAGTTGTTGGGTTCCATAACCAACCACATCCAATCTGTTGCCAGGCCAAGACCTATCAATTTTACCTTTGTAACACCTGGAAAATATTTCCCTTTTTCTTTTCTGACCTAGCCACCACTCTGTTACACAATGAGGTAATGTATCATCTCACAGCCTGCTGGTTGATTTCACCAATTCAAGTCTCTCCCCACTCCTGTTCATCTACCACAAAAATGTCAAAGTGATCTTCCTAAACTGTGTGACCATGTGGAAGTCATTTGATCTTTGCTTTAGTTTCCTCAACTATGAAATGAAGCTATTAATAGCACCTACCGCCCAAGGTTGTTGTGAGGATCAAATGAGATAATAATTGTAAAACACTTAACATAATACTTGTTATATGAATGTCAATTATTATTATTATTATTATTATCATTACTCTTAGGAAACTAGGTATTGGAGTAAATAGAATGCCAGATCCAAAGTCAGTAAGACATTAGTTCAAATCCAACTTCAGATACTTACTAGATGTATGGCCCTGTGCAAGTCACTTAACCTTGTTTGCCTCAGTTCCCTCATTTGTAAAATTATCTGGAAAAGAAAATGATAAACCATTCTAGTACCTTGGTGAAGAAAATCCCTAAAAGAAGTCATAAAGATTCAGAAAGGACTGAAAATAACTAAAACAACAAAAACAAAATGAAGCTCAATGGATAAGAGTACTGGGTTTAGAATCAGGAAGACCTGAGTTCAAGTGTAGCCTCATACATTTATTACCTGTGTGTTCCTGGGCAAGGCACTAAACCCCTTTTTGCCTTAATCCACTGAAGAAGGAAATGACAAATCAGTCCAGTAACATGAACAGGTTTACCCAGGGGGTCATGAAGAATTAGACATGACCAAACCACAACATTATTCTAGAGGCAGTTAGAGGATGCAGTGAATAGAATGGAAGGTCTGGAGTCAGGAAAACCTGAGTTCCAATTTGATCTCAGACACTTACTGAGGTGTGACCCTGGGCAAATCACTTAACCTTCTTTGCCTCAGTATCCTCATCTGTAAAATAAACTGGAGAAGAAAGTGGTAAATCACTCTATTGCCTCTACAAGAAAACCTCCAAAAAGGGGTCCTGAAAAGTCAAACATGACAAACTAAACAACAACAAATGGCACAGAGTAGGTATTTAATAAATGCTTGTTTTCTTTCTCCTTTGGTAACCCCTCCTATCTCCACTTGCTTCTTGCCCTGTTTTTCATCAGTTCCTTTTCTTTCCTTTGTCTTTCTCTACCACTTTCCCTTCTTCTATTCTCCTTTTTCTCTTCTCTTATTTTCCCATTGCTTTTTTTTACCCTCCTTTCTACTATTTCTTTTTACCACAGAACTTCTTTTTTTTATTATTATTAGATATTTATTAATATTTGTTTTTAACCTGTTTACATACTTTATGCCCCTACTTTCCCCTTCACACACCGCCCCCATCTCCCCCCACCCATGGCCAACGCACATTTCCACTGGTTGTAACATGTATACTTGTTCAGGGTCTCTTTCCCATTCATGTCCGCCTTGGCCCATGCATTCAAGCAATTGTTTATCTTATATGTTTCCTCTCCTGCAGTCCTTCCTCTGAATGTGGGTAGCATCTTTACCATAAATCCCTCAGAGCTGTCTTGTGTCATTGCAGTGCTGCTGGTACAGGAGCCCAATACATTTGATTTTACCATAGTATATCAGTCTCTGTGTTCAATGTTCTTCTGGCTCTGCTCCTTTCACTCTGCATCACTTCCTGGAGGTCTCTCCAATTTGCATGGAATTCCTCCAGTTTATTATTCCTTTTAGCACAATAGTATTCCATCACCCGCATATACCACAATTTGTTCAGCCATTCCCCAATTGAAGGACATCCCCTCATTTTCCAGTTTTTTGCCACTACAAAAAGTGCAGCTATAAATATTTTCATGCAAGTCTGTTTATCTATGATCTCTTTGGGGTACAAACCCAGCAATGGTATGGCTGAATCAAAGGGCAGGCATTCTTTTATCGCCCTTTGAACATAGTTCCAAATTGCCAGCCAGAATGGCCAGATCATTTCACAACTCCACCAGCAATGGATCAATGTCCCGATTTTGCCACATCCCCTCCAACATTCATTACTCTCCCCTTCTTTCATTTTAGCCAATCTGCTAGGTGTGAGGTGATACCTCAGAGTTATTTTGATTTGCATTTCTCTAATTATTAGAGATTTAGAACACTTTCTCATGTGCTTATTGATACTTTTGATTTCTTTACCTGAAAATTGCCTATTCATGTCTCTTGCCCATTTGTCAATTGGGGAATGGCTTGATTTTTTATAGAATTGCTTTAACTCCTTGTATAATTGAGTGATTAGACCCCTGTCAGAGTTTTTTGTTATAAAGATTTTTTCCCAATTTGTTGTTTCCCTTCCGATTTTGACTACATTGTTTTTGTTTGTACAACAGCTTTTTAGTTTAATATAATCAAAACCATTAAATTTACATTTTGTAATTTTCTCTAACTCTTGCTTGGTTTTAAAATCTTTCCTTTCCCAGAGATCTGACAAGTATACTATTCTGTGTTCATTTAACTTATTTATAGTTTCCCTCTTTATATTCAAGTCATTCACCCATTCTGAATTTATCTTGGGTGTGAGATGTTGATCTAAACCTAATCTCTCCCATATTGTTTTCCAAATTTCCCAGCAGTTTTTCTCAAATAGTGGATTCATGTCCCAAAAGTTGGGCTCTTTGTGTTTATCATACACTGTCTTGCTGACATCATTAACCCCGAGTCTATTCCACTGATCCTCCCTTCTATCTCTTAGCCAGTACCATATTGATTTAATGACTGCTGCTTTATAGTATAGTTTGATATCTGGTACTGCTAGGCCCCCTTCCTTCATATTTTTTTTTCATTATTTCCTTTGATATTCTTGATCTTTTGTTATTCCAGATGAAATTTGTTATAGTTTTTCCTAATTCAGTAAAGAAGTTTTTTGGTAATTTGATAGGTATGGCGCTAAATAGGTAAATTAATTTGGGTAGGATGTTCATTTTTATTATGTTAGCTCGTCCTACCCATGAACAGTTAATGGCTTTCCAATTGTTGAGGTCCAGTTTTATTTGTTTGGAAAGTGTTTTGTAGTTGTTTTTGTATAATAGCTGTGTTTGTTTTGTTAGATTGATTCCCAAGTATTTTATATTGTCTAGGGTGATTTTAAATGGTGTTTCTCTTTCTACCTCTTGCTGTTCTAATGTGTTGGAAATGTACAGGAATGCTGATGATTTATGTGCATTTATTTTGTATCCTGCCACTTTGCTAAAGTTGTTGATTATTTCTACCAGCCTCTTAGTTGATTCTCTAGGATTTTTTAAGTATGCCATCATATCATCTGCAAAGAGTGATAGCTTAGTCT
>NW_025350047.1:0-6006 GCF_016433145.1 Gracilinanus agilis
AAGGAAGGAAGGAAGGAAGAAGAAAGGAAGAAAGGAAGGAAGGAAGGAAAAAAAGAAGGAAGAAAAGAAGGAAGAAAAGAAAGGAAGGAAGATGGTATTCATACATAAATACTCAAAGGGATCTGTGATTTTATCAATCTGTAACATCACCCTAGGGCAGATCATAATCCATCTCTATCTGCCCATCTTGTGTGACTCAAGTCCAGTGAGGGAAGGTAGAACAGAGAAGGTATGGGTATCCATCTCTGTAGTTGGATTGCAAAGAACAGGCAGCACATATATCCAAATACCAGTACATAGTCCTGTTTTCCACCCTCACCCCCACCCCCAAGCTCCTTCTGCTGTTATATTTTTCATTCCTCTGGGTTTGAATGGCTTTTAATAGTCTCCTATTAAAATACAAATACCTCTGGGAGGTGTTAAGCCTTGTCAACTAACACCTTCCTTATTAGCTAACACCTGAGTTGACAACAAAATCCTAAGGGAAACCACACAAGACAGGTACCTGGGTTTTATTTGGGGAGGGGGCTTATTTAGGGGGGAGTATAGAAAGAGGAGAAAGTCAGGAAGAATAACGTGCATGAGGTAGGAAGGTCTACACAAATAATTACGTTTTACCCAAGATCAATTCTGCCAATCTTTCAGATAAACTATGGGCTGGAACCAGAGTAGAGTGAGAGAAAGAAATCTGAATATCCCTAGCTATTCACTACTGGGAAGGGGAAACATATCTTTGACACTAATATTCTCCCTGATATATATGACTACAGATCATGATGTCAGAAGAATTAAAATGACAATCATTATTATAATGTTAGAAGGAACCTGCCATCTAATCCAACCTATGTTCAAAAAAGAAATCCCCACTAAAACATACTGGACACCTTGTCATCCAGCTTTTAAAGATCCCTAATAAGGGGGACCCCACTGACTCTAGAGGAAACTCTCCCCACTTTTGGAAAACTTTGTTAGAAAGTTTTCCCCTAACATCAAACTTAAATTAACTTTAAAATTTTTTTTAAATATTTGTCTATGTTTCCATGATTCATTTTCATTCCCTCCCCTCTTCCCTCCTTCCTCCTGGATCCAATAAGCACTTCTACTGGGTTATAAAAAAAAATGTTATCACTTCTACCTATTTCCATATGGTTCATTTTTGTAACAGAGCAATCTTTTAAAACCAACCCCCCCAGTTTATACCCTTATAAACAAATTATGTCATCTGTTTTTCTTCTATGTTTCTACTCCCACAGTTCTTTCTCTCAATGTGGATAGTGTTCTTTCTCATAAGTGCCTTGTGATTGTCTTGTAGTAGCAAAGTCCATTACATTGGATTGTTCCACAATGTTTCACATTCTGTGTATAATGTTCTCTTGGTTCTTCTCATTTCACTCTGCATGAGTTCCTAGAGGTTCTTCTAATTCATATAGAAATTCTCCAGAAATTAACTTCTTAGTAACTTATACCTCACCTGTTTCTACTCTCTGGGACGAAACAGAAATCCAGTCCATCTTCCACTTGAATGTCAGTAAAATACTCAAAGATAAACATTATATCACCCCAGTCTTCTCTAGGGTAAATATCCCAAGTTCCTTCAACTGCTCCTCATGTAATATAAATTCAAGCCCTTAAATGTCCTGATTATTCTCCTCTAGAACACTGGAAACCCTCCTGATAGTTGTGAACAGAATGCAACATATTACAAATATGACTCTGCATTAAGAAAGAGAATAAAAGACATTGCTGAGGACATGTGTGCCTAGAAATATAGGCAGACCAGTTATATAGAAAATATTTTAGAAGACAGATAGACTGCCCAACTTCATTCTGATACTACCACAACCACCCCAGACACTAAGAGAATAACAGAATATAAGTTCCTTGAAGGACCCTTTTATTTTGTCTTTCTTTTATACTTTATATTTTTTATACTTTCCCTACTACCTTGAATAATAATTCTTGACCCACAGTAGTTATATAAAAATTATTATTGTATGAATGAGACAAAGAGTCTATAGTACATTGAGTGAGAGATTTCTACAGAATAAAAATGAGCAAGAATTTCTCAATATAGGAAGATGTGGAAGTGTTGAGAACTTTGCTTGTTAGTGGTAGTTTAATGAAAGTATAAATCCATCAAATTACCAAAGACTTAGTTTTGACTATCTTGACTGAGGTTGTGACCTTGGATTACTGCATCTAACAGCAAAGATGGCTAAGAGGCTAGGGAAAGTTACTGGTGGGTGATATATTTTTCAGGGGGAAAATAGGAAAAAGGAATCAGAGTAGAACAAGGGTGTAGGTCCCTGGGATATCTCTTGGAATTCCATTAGGTCAGGGGAACATATTAATAAAAATAAAAGGAGGGTGCCAACAAAATAAAAAAATTGGTGATTTAAAAAAGTTTCCATATCATTTTCCTGAGACTAATCATAAGCAAATTTTGCTACCTATGCAAAAAAAAAGGAATCACTTCTGTGTAGCATGGCTCCAATATTGTATCTCATGCTTTCAATTAATCATCTAGTAATTCACTTTTCACGTAGTCTTCCTTTAACCAACACACACATTTAATTTCTTTAATTTTTCTTTAGGCATCAAGATCTATATTTTCTGAAAAATTTTAATGATTCTCTGAATATCTTCCAGTTGGTTTATTTCTTTTTGATATTGCAATGACTAGATAAATATATTCAATTTATCACTTCATATTTATTATGAAGCACTACAGGAGAGGTAAACTGTAATATGGAATTGAGCAAGACTGTCTGAATATTTTTCAAATGTTTGGGGTTCAGCAAAACCCAAAATGTATTTTGCCAAAAAGCTTTCTTTCCTTTCTTCATATTTTTAACCCATCCAGGGAACAGTATTCCATGTGTTTGTAATTAATTTATACTCAATTCATTAAAACATTGCTCTATAAGAATGATTAGATGTCCAAGAAGTCTGGTGAGCCTTTTAAAACCTTTTCCCTTTGAACTAACAAATATATTTGGCCAGCACTGAGCAGAACTTCATCTGGAAGAATTCAAGAGTAGTTCTTTCACCAGAACCCGCAAAGTCCAAGACATCTTAGACCTGGCAGGATGTACATTCATCCTTAGGCACTAGAATGATGGCTTTGTATTAACCTCTGGTATGTAAATAGGAATATAAAGTCTTAGACGCCCAGTTATTATTCCAGAAAAATACTTTTATTTTTACTACTCAATGCGAAATTTATGTGGTTGAAAATTCCAATTCCTTCTGCAATTCTCAATAATTCTTAGCATTTTCTGCCTTTGCCAATGCTTCTTCATTAGGCATCAATATTGTGACAAAAGTTCAATGCATGACCAGAATTGCCCTTTTGTTTCCATGGACAGGCAGTCTGAGAATGGGTATCACAGTGTGGTTCAGTGGAAAGAGTGTGATGAATTTGGAGTCAGAGGACCTGAATTCTGACACTGGTTTTTACCATTTACTTATTATGTGATCCTAGCCAAATCTCTTCACCTCTCAGGGCCTCAATCTACTCATCTATAAATTAAAGGAGTTGAACTACATGACTTACACTGTTTTTTTTTAGTGAGTGGCCCACAAGCTAGATTACTACTTTGAGTATGGAGCTGTCATCCTAATCCTGCTGGGGTATGGGTTTGGGTTGGCAGCCTACTTGAGGACCTGCATCTAGTAGAGCATTGAGGACTATAAAATCTTTGAAGAAGACACAAAAATTATTTGTAACAACAGTTGGCTCTACCAACTTGCTAAGGATGCTGGGGCACCTTACCAGTTCAATATGTCTAGGTTAGGGAAGTAGGTACGAGACCCTAGTAAGAATTCTATCTATACCTCCTCCTTAATATTTTACCATGACTAGCCTCACCAGCTTGAGGTTCAGGAACATTGCACCTTCATCATACATGGGAAGAAGATCCTTGCTATCACTATAGTGATTACTGGCTATGATTAACAGAGATAGTATGTTTGTGATTTTGGTCACATCTCCTCAATAATGGACAAAGAGCTCTGGATGGGATGGCAAAGCCTTAGAGGAGTGTCTTAATGAAAAATGAGTATTGGTACTAGTGAGAAATATTTCAAATCTGAAAAACAAACAGGGAAGAAAAGCCTGGTGTTGAGCTGAGAAGTATCATTTGGTTTGGTAGACATGGACAGATTGGGGAAAGTATAAAAAATATAAGGTTTTAAAATTTGGGGGGGGGTGTTTGAGTTTTTAAAGAATCTCCCAATTTCACTCTCAAATCCCCAATTCAGTTTGTCTGTTTTATTCTGTGTGTCCCAGTTATATCTCTACCTATAACTTTTGTTTTTGTTTTTGTTTTAGGTTTTAAATTGTAATTTAAAATTATTTTTATTTTCTGTTCAGAATTCTCTCCCACCCACCAGATCCTGCCTTATCCACTGAGAAGGCAAGAAATACAATGCCCATTATACCTATGAAATCATGCATAACATATTTCCACATTTGCCATGTTGTAAAAGAAAAGCAGGAAAAATAAAGTAAAAGTACTCCAATCTCCACTTGAAGTTCATCCATTCACTAGGGGTAAATAGTATTTTTTTTATCATGACTCCTTTGGATTTGTCATATACCATTACATTATTCAGAGTAGATAAGTCTTCCACAATTGATTGTTATTACAATATGACTGTTATTGTATGCCTTGTCCTCTTAGGTCTGCTCACTATATTTTGCTTCAGTTCATGTAAGTCCTTCCAGGTTTTTCTGAAAGTATCCACTTCACTATTTCTTATAGCACAATAGTATTCCACCACAATCATATATATCACAATTTGTTCAGCCATTCACCAATTGATGGGTATTCCTTTAGTATCTAATTATTTGCCATCACAAAAAAGAACTGCTATAAATGTTGTTGAACAAATGGGTTGGTTTTTTTTAAAATCTTTTTTGAATACAGATTTAGTAGTGTTATTACTAAAATAAAGAGTGTGCACAGTTTTATAGCCCTTTGGGTATAATTCCAAATTGTTCTCTAAAACAGTTGAACCAATTAACAACTCTACCACAGTACATTATTATCCCTACCTCCCATATCACTCCAGCATGTCATTTCTACTGACTCATTATAGCCAGTCTGATTGATGTTAGATGGTACCCCAAAGTTGTCTTAATTTTCATTTTTCTAATTAGTGATATAGAGATTTTTTTCATATGATTTGATTCCTTTGATTTCTCCTTATGAAACTGCCCGTTCATCTTCTTTGACCATTTATAAATTGGGAAATAGCTTTTATTTTTTATAAATTTGGTTCTGATTCTGGAGTTTGAGAGTTAAGACCTTTATCAGAAAAACTATAAAATTTTCCTTGAATTTCTTGATTTCTATCTAATTTTGGATGCATTGGTTTTATTTGTTTGAACCCTTTTTAATTTGTTGTAGGAAAAATTATCTATTTTACATCCCAAGATCCTCTCAATATTTCATCTGGTCATGAACTCTTTCTTTATTCATAGATATGAGCAGTAATTTCCCCCCATGCTCTCTTAATTTGCTCATATCACCCTTTATCATCTAAATTACATGCCCATTTTGAGCTTATTTTGGTATATGGTATAAAAAGCTGGTCTACACCCAATTTCTGGCAAGTTGCTTTCACTTTCCCAGCAGTTTTTGTTGAATAATGAATTCTTGTTCCAAAAGCTTGAATCTTTGTTACTGTATTAATGAATACACAGTTACTATGGTCTTTGAATTCTGCATGTTTTTGCTTAATCTATTCCATCAATCAACCACTCTATTCTTATCCAATACCAAACTGATTTAATGATTATCATTTTGTAGTATAGTTTGAGATCTGGTAACCCTAGGCCACTTTCCTTCACTTTTTAAAAAAATGATACTCTTGATATTTTTGATCTTTTATACCTTCATATGATGATTTTTCCCTGGCTTATAAAATAATTCTTTGGTGGTTTAATTGGCAGGACAGTGAATAAAAAAATAATTTAGGTAGTATAAATCCCTATCAAAC
>NW_025350048.1:0-2658 GCF_016433145.1 Gracilinanus agilis
ATTATATATTATATAAAATTTATATATTATTAAATAGTTTTAAACTAGATTAAAACTTTTGGGATGCCTAGCATATACACATGTGTAGATATACATCCACATTAAAAATAAAGAATGGCAAAAAAAAAAGGGTAGTGATCTTTGTTTCACTTCTTTTTTTAATCATAAAGCAAATCAAATATTTGATTATATCTTTGTGGCCTATAATTAGACATATAGATCAAAGCAGAGACATTCTGACTTGTAAATAGGAATTCATGCATTATAGATGTTGGCCAATAGTCCATTTTCTTCTAAAAGAAGGGTCCCAAAGGTTTTGGAAAGAATATCAAATATGTAACTCAAAAAACTGAAACTATGAGAATTTCCTTGTAAAAGCAGATGTCTTGCTTAGATAGAAACTACCCACAAAATTATACGAAAGCAATCAACTCTGTCTGTCTGTCTGTCTGTCTGTCTGTCCGTCTGTCTCTGCCTCTGTTTCTGTCTCTGTTTCTGTCTCTGTCTATCTGTTTCTGCTTATCTCTCTTTCCTCTTTCTATCTCTCCTCTTTCTCTCTCTCACCCTCTCTCTAACTGAATCATGGTGTAATGAGCATCTCTATCAACTACTTTTACAGTTAAGAAGGCTCGGGTTCAAGTCTATCTCTGATCCATACTATGTGACCATGGGCAACTCTCTTAACTTTTCAGTGGCCCAGGCAAGTGTCTAAGACTGAAAGTTGGAGAGCATGTATTAATCCATATTTGTGGAGAGAATTTCCTTATCATAAAGGGGTTCCCTTTACCCTCTTCTGGTGCCCTTCTCTCTCCAAAATTTAGATATAATATTATATTTGTGTCTAAAAATATATATGTATATGTGAGTAAATAGATATATTGACACAGCTTGTTGGAATCATACTTTGTATCCTTAGGGTCTAGCACAGTATCCTATATCTAGAGAATTATTGATAAAAATTTGTAGCTAATGATGATCCTTCAAAATACACACACACACACACACACACACACACAGACACAAAGGGTAAAATTAAATAATCAAAGCTTACTTTAAATAAAGTAATTTTTAAAATTTCATAAAGCTCAGAAAAATTTATTATAAGGGCTATTCAATTTTGGTCTGGTTTTTCTCCCCTAGACTTAAGTATCATTACTAATATGTGTTCTTATTATATTAAATCAGAATCTTAAGCGTGGGACCTGATTTATTAAATTACCTTCTTCAAAAACTCTTCTGTGTGTACCTGAAGACCAAATTAGCCAGATTATGCCACTAAATCTTTAACGACCAGCTCTCCAGAAGAGAAAAAAAATGTATTTGTGATACATTTTTAAACTGAATTTGTATTACTAACATCTCTTCTCTCACTTTATTCTAAACAAAAGAATAAGTTGAGCTTTCTTTTATAACATTTGTCAGTTTCCAATATACTTGTACTGGAAATTTAACAATCAGCTTCTACTAGCTAGTAGGAATTGGCTTTAGCATATCCCCAAGCCTCACTAAATTGGGAGATCATCACCAGAAAGATAGTACCACCTAAGAAGCTTTTTGGGTCCTGGAGACTCAAAACTGGCTAAAGGAAGGTTAGTAAGATGCATTTATGAACAAGGGGAAAAAATGTGTTTCAGAGTATAAATGAAATTCCTCCCCAAGCTTCAGTTGTTATGAAGCTCTTCCCTTCTACTTCTATTTTCTACCACACACTTTCTTTGTTTCAAGATTTTAAACAAGTTTTTGTTTTCCTTTTATCTTTTCTTTTAAAATCATTGGAATATAACAAATGCCTTTTCTCACCCTTAATTTACCCTTATGATCCTTGAAGAAATTAAGTCTCTGAGGAGACATTTGTCTATTTACTCACTATCAAAATGTAAATTTTAATATGATATATAGTCCCTTCTTATTGTTCAAATATACTTCTTTTTCTATATTGCTCTTGATTCATATAATTGCATTTCAGAGTATCTAGTCTCTTCATGAAGAAACTTTTCTTTTATTAAAGAAGTCCATTAGTCCATTTCCTCTCAAATGATTATACTGAGGGTATTTTTTTTGTTTGTTTCTGGGTTCTAATTATTTGCCTTCTGGAATAATGTAGTCCAGTCTCTCCTGATTGCCATTTGCTATATAATCTTGACTCTGTCACTTTCAAATTAATACCCTTTCTATTGTCTCTTTGAAGGATTTTTTCATTTGACCTGAAAGTTCTGGGTTGTTTTTTTTAATGACATTCCTGGAAGTTTTCATTTTGGGATTTTTGATTTCTTAAAATATAGTACCAAGGTCTCTTTTACAAATGAAGTTTTCAGGTAGTCTAATAATGATCCATTGCCTATCTCCTGATTTTTTTTTTTTTATAAAACCCTTACCTTCCATCTTGGAATCAATACTGTGTATTGGTTCCAAGGCAGAAGAGTGGTAAGGGTGGGCAATGGGGGTCAAGTGACTTGCCCAGGGTCCTGATTTGTTTTTCAGGCTAGTTTTTTCTAAGAGATAGTTTACATTTTTCAGAATTTAAAAATTCTTGGTTTTGTTCTAATATTTGCTCATATCTCATGAAACAATTGGCATTTTTCTCCCCTATAATTTTTGTTAATTTTTCTTTTTATGTATAATATAATTATAACATATCAATAATATAATATACATGAT
>NW_025350049.1:0-4220 GCF_016433145.1 Gracilinanus agilis
CCCCATCACACACACACACACACACACTCACACTCACACACACTCACCCATTGCTATAAGAATGGAGACCTCCATGCAAATGCCCATTGTAAATAAGGGAGCCAATTGGTTATTGTGCCACAGAATCGAAAGGATGATGGGAAACCTGGGGGCTTTTGCCTTAAACAAGTAGCTATTATAAGGAAGTGACTCATGGGAGAGGCATCTGAGAGAGTGCTTGTGTTGGAATTTGAAGAGCTCTAGGAGGCCCTGGGCAAGTCATTTTATCTGTGTGTGCCTCAGTTTCCTCATTTCTAAAAGGGAGATCCCAGTAGCACCTATTTCCCAGGGTGGACGGGAGGCTAGAATGTGATAACGGGGAAAGCGTGTGCCCTAGAAGTGGGCGCTCTCATTAGCCATGGTTTGGCCAGCGTGAAGAGCACCACAGCAATTCCGTAAGATGCCTACTACAGTGAACAGAGCTTTCAAGGCAAAGTCCTTAGCTGGGGGGTTTCCTGGGCCAATCCCTTGGCATTGGCCAACTTGGCACTGAGGGGCTTCTTGGCGGTGCTGACTTGTTTTGCACCATCCACACACTCCCAGGCTGGCGTGAGCTGCTAGGGGTTGCTTGAAACTCAGGCCTGAAGGTATCTCAGGAGAGGAGGGCACGACTGGGCATTTGGGGGCCCCTCCTCCATGCCAGGATTTCCTTAGCAAAGGGGGAAGAGCCTTGAAGGACTTTGTCGTGCCCTCGTGGCTATTAAGGAAAGAGAAAGCAGTCGAGGAGAGAAGGCGGTCTAGGTAGACAGAGGCACTTGGAGTGCAAGAAGAAAGGCATGCTGGGAGAGCACCCATTGCTCCTGTAGGCAGTTGAGGTCTCCAGTGGTTCTCTATGCCCCTCCTTACCACATCTCCCCAGGCCACTTTCCTGACTGTGCCAAGACCACTCTCTAGCCCTCATGGGAGGGTCCCGTATGCCACTTCCAGCCAACATCTGGGGCAGCCGGAAGGGAAGGTGGATGAGGGAGGAGCTCACGGTGGACCCATCATTGGAGGCAGCTTGGGCAGGTTCCTGAAGGTTGGAGTGACGCCCCCACCCTGCACCCGGGGACCTTGCTGAAGCTGAGGGCCTTTGCAGGACAGTCTTGCTGTTGAATTCCTTTTGCTGTAGCCCAAATCGGGATTTTCCTTGACCTCTGAGGGCTGGCCCATGACCCCGAGTCCATAAATTGGGACTCTTCCCCATGAGCAGAGTGCCCAATGGCTGGCGCCGCCGGAAGGGAGCTGGCTTGCTCACTGAGGGCCTCCTCTCTCCACCCCCTTCTTCCCCGCCCCCCCAGCTCTACCCGAGGGACTTCCCTTTCCTTCCAAGAGACGGACATTCTTGGATCGTTTTTTCTCAAAGGTAGTGAAGGCCTGGCAGTGTTGCAGTGGTGGGTAGCAGCGCTAGGTCAACTTGGGCACAAGCCCCATCTCTGATACACAGTGGCTGTGACACCCTGGATCAGTCACTTCTCTCTGGGCCCCAAGACTGGGGAAAAGCAAGCAGGAGTAATGATCCCTGGGAGGTAGAGCGTACAGTGGGAAAGGTGCTAGATCTCGAGTCAGAGGGCCTGGGTTCCAACCCTGCGCTCCCCAGGGTCCCAGCTGCTCCCTGAGCCAATGCCGGCCCGAATGGGCAGAGACTTTGCTCTCCCGGAAGTCCCACAATCCCAATCTCAGAAGGCAGAATGGTGCCCAGTAAATTTGTCCAGTTGGCCTGGCTGCTGTCGGTTGGGCAGCTCGAGGCCCCGCACAGAAACGGAACGCCCACTCCCTGTTGACTCTTTCTGGCAGTGACTCAGTTCTGTACACAGGCATGCTGGTCCTGGCTCGAGCAGGGTCAAGGCAGAGGGCACTCTTTGGAAAACGCTCGCTTCCTGTTTCGTATCATCCCCTGCTCTCCCGGCTTTCCTTTATCAGTGCAAGAGAACACGTAGGGCAATGAGCACAGGCGGCGGCCTGCCAACTCTTTCCCTGCCCATCCCGGGGGCGGCGGGGCGGGGGGGGGTGTCTCCAAACGGGGCGCCCGATGGCTGGTGCTCCCGGTATTCCGTTCGAGAGCTGCAGGACGAGTGAACAGCACTGACCCCGCCACGTGGGCCCTCTGGGACTCCCTCCAGCCCTTAGCCCGCCTTCCCAAACTCCAGTCGTTGTTGCTATTGTTGTCGTAAAAGTGTTTTCTCCAGTTTCGTGACCTTCGGACCCCACTCCGCCAGGGCTTCTCAGGTCATCCTCTTGGAGTCTTTGGACTTGTAGCCTTGGCGATTTCTGTTCCCGAAGCTCCCCGAGTGAGGTGGGGCCCTCGCCGGAGACCCATTGTGCAACTGTTTTGTAGGGTGACATCATTAAACGATTTACGAGAACCCAGCTGTGTCTGCCTCGTTTTGAAGAAGAGCGGGAGCCATGGAATGATGGGGGAGGAAGAGGCCAAGGCCTCGGGGTGCCGACTTGCTGGGTGACTCCCCCTCTGGGCCTGGGTTCCTTTCCTGCAGAATGGAAACGCCAAAGGAGAGAAAATTCAGAACGGATTTTGTAAGCACAAAGCCCCGTGGATGCTCCAGAAAGGTCAGTGTGAACGCTCCCGGGCAGGTAGACCTGGTGCCAAATTTACCACCAGGCCACTGGCCTTTGGGGGCAGCCAGGTGGTACAGAGTTCAAATCTGTCCTCAGATACTCACTAGCTGTGTGACCCTGGGCAAGTCAGTTAAACCTGTTTGCCTCCGTCTCCTCATTTGTAAAATGGGCCAGAGAAGGGCATGGCAAACCATTCCACTATCTCTGCCAAGAAAAACCCAAACAGGTCCACAAGGAATTGTACACGACTGAAAAAAAGGCTGACTTCCTCCCCACTCCCAGAGATGTCGAATACACCGCCCGCTCCCAAACCAGACCGAAATGGTGGTTGGGAAGTATTCCCAAAAGTAAGCCGAAATACGACGCAACATAGACAATGCTAATGTGTGGTCTTCTGAGGCACCGAGCAGCCTGCAGCGACCCTCGTCTCTCTTGGAGTTTGCCATCACTGCCCAGTACCAAGCCAGGCTGTTTTGCCTCATAAGTAGCTGCTCGAGAGGAGATTATTTATTTGGATTGGCCACAGGCAAATACTGGGGAACAGGAGGATGGTTTCTGGGTTTGCAAGTCATTACCAGCATTTGTGCCCACAGCTGGAGAATCCCTTGGGCGAATCCTTTTCCCTCATTGGGCCTCGGTTTCCTCTCATGCAAAATGGGTGGATTGTACTCTCTGCTTCCCTTCTGACTGATTCCAAGCTTTTGTTTAGAACACAAATGAAAGGCAGTGTGGGGTAGCTGGGAAGATTATTGGGATTGGAAGACCACCAGTGACCTTGGGCAAGTCACTTCCCCCTCCGAACCTTGGTTCCCTGACCTCTAAAATAAGGAGATCACATTAGCTGACCTCCCTTCCAGGTATGGCTCTAATCAGCCCCTGAGGAGCCATCAGGCAGTTAAAGAACCGACCATGGCAGTCCTGCTGGTCAGGGTTCAAAAAGCACAAGGATTGTTCAAGAATAGACAGCGGTTGGCCAAGCAGCCCCAGGGCTGAAAGCTCGGCCCCAAGGTGGCATCGAGCTCCACTGCGCCCTCGGCCTGCACCCAGAGACGCTAAGGATGCCAACTGGCCCAGCGGGCAAACCTCCATTCCCGATGTGCAAAGGGGAGACCACGAGGCCATTCAATCCAACGGGAAAGATTGTGCCTCGGGATCCCCTGAGCTCCCCAAGGGCTTGGAATGGGTGAGGCACCTAGTGAGGGCAGCTGGCACAGAGGGCGCCACATTCACAGAGCTCATGGGAGGCCCCGCATATGATGCCATTAATGTGGTGCCCAAGCCAGAGACTCCAGGGAAGGGCCCAGAGAGAGCTCAGCCTGGGGGGCCGAGGCCCGAGGGCTCCGTTACAGCCACCCACCAGACCCAGGATCCCTGGCTCTGCCTCCTTCTCTTCCTTCTGCCTCAGGCCAAGCTCCGCCTACTTTCCTGTCCTAACCCCTGAGCCATCCAAGGACTGAAGCGAAGCCATCCCCGGGCCGCAGGGCCAGGCAGCCTGGAGGATGGGGGGGCGACCAGAGATGAAGATGACGATGAAAAGAGAGAGTCACAGAGATGGGGGGAGAGAGACAGAGAGACAGAGAGACAGAGACAGACACAAAGAGGGAGAGAAAGAGAAAGGGAGAAGG
>NW_025350050.1:0-6074 GCF_016433145.1 Gracilinanus agilis
AAAAAAATGAAAAATATGGAAATAGGACTTGAGTGATCATATATGTATAACCCAGTGGAATTGCCCATCAACTCAGGGAGGGAGGAGGGAAGAGGGGAGGGAGACAACAAGAATCATGTCACCATGGGAAAAAAATTTTTAATAAAATAAAGTTTTTAAAAAGTCCAAATAGGGTTTCAAAGAGTCAGACATAACTGAAACAAGTGAACAACAAAACATATATAAAGTGCTTTGTAAACCAAAAAACACCATATAAATGCTACCTCTTATTGTTGAACAGTATGGTCTGATGTAGTGGAGGACCAAGAAAGAGACAAGAGAAAAACATACAAATCAGTATCATAAACTTGGTACACAATCCATGAAGAACACCAAGTGGGGAGCCCTTGTATGCTCAGGGCATGGAATACTTACTATTGAGTTGGAAAGAGAATGGTGTTAAACAAGGCAGACTTCCTGGAAGAGATGGAAACTTAAAACCGAGGGAGAAGCATAGACTAGACACTAAGGTATGAGGGAGATATTAGGGAAGACTGGCCCCCTGGGCTCAATCCACATCCATATGTGGAATGCCAAATCCTCGCTTCTCTCTCTAGTCCAGAAGGCAATTGAGACCTAGATGTTCTCCTTGGTGTAATCAGAAAAGAAAAAATTCAGCATGAGTCTGCTTACTCATCAAGGGATCCTTAAATCACTCAATAACAGGAAATCATTTCACACAATGGAGGAAACTCTCTCCAGGACTGGGCACTGAGCAGTCTCATTAACAGCCTTCTAATAGACTCCCTCTGGGGTCTATTGTTTAGCTAATTCAGGCTGACTTTCTAGCCAAATCAATGACCAAAGGTTTTGGATAAGCCAGCTCCTGGCTATGGGACCTCTTAAGACCTGAGAGGAAGAAGGAGATGAACAGATGCTGATAGATGGGCATCCCTGGCTAAGCTCATTCAGATTCAGATCCTCAAAACTGGAAGAGAACCGGTTGACCGAGTCTCATCCCCAGGTGAACAGGAATCCTCTTAATATCATTCCTGGCAAGTAGTCTTCCAGGCTGTGCTTGAAGACCACCAGTGATGGAGAACTCACTAACTGAGACAACCAAACATCCTGCTTTTGGAGAGCTCTATTTGTTAGGAAGTTGTTGGGGATGGAGTTCCTCCTAGAACGAGCTTTTTGGCAATTTCTCCTTCACTCCTAGTTTTGCTCAATAGAGACAGGTAGAGCAAGTCTAACACCTTCCTATATGGCAACCCTGATATTATGTTCACCCCACGTTTTCTCTTTTCCAAGCTCAACATTCCCATGTCCTATTAATAGTTCAAAGGTAGATTCTGAATGAGGCCTCTTACAATTCCAGTATTCTGGGAGTGGAACACTGGGAACTAACTCCCCATGATCCCCAAGAAGGATTCAGTCCTGACCCTAATCTCTCATCCCCTGCAGCTTCCTTCTTTGGAGAGAACCACCTGGAGATGCCCTTAGATGAAGACCTGAGTGAGATTCGAGTGAAACTTCAATTCCTTACAGCCCAACCAGACGCCCTTCTCCTCCTATTAGCTGGCCCAACTGACCATCTCCTAGTGGAACTTCGCTCCGGCAGCCTGCAGGTCAGTATCCTCACTCTCTGTTCTGGATCCCACTGAGGAACATCCCTGAGACAAAAACCTATTAGGGAGTGAGGGAGGCACCAAAGGTCAGGATCCATGAAATCAAGGTCCGTCTCGGATGTCTAAAGCCTGCAGAATCAGCCTGGTGGTAGGGAGAGTGCAGGAATGGGAGTCAGAAAACCAACCGCTGCCATCAGTTAGTTCAGCGATGTTGGGCAATCCCTTTACTTCTCAAGGACTCACACCCCTCCTATAGAAAATGGAAACAATATTCCCTCCCTTATCCCTGATACCCCCTGCTCTATCCCTGATTCTCTCTATCCGATTCCTCTACCACAGTTCTTCCCTGACACCTCATCCTGTCCCAGAGTCAATCCCAAGCTTACAAAAGCTCTACCAACTTATCAAAAATTCTGGCTGATCCTGAGGGGGAGGGAGACTGAGCGAGAGACTCTGTCTGTCATCTAAGACCTGGCAGTGATCTGCCTCAGCAGAAGCTGTCCATGTCAGGCCCTCAAAGGCCTGAGGTGTAACTCCTCCCCTGTCTTCTTCTCAAGGACATCTCTAATTGAGACTACCATTTGGGTAGGGAGTAAGACCTTGGAGGTCACCTGTAGGTCCTAATGCTTTTCTTCACTTTCCCTCCTCCCCCTGTAGATCCGACTAGCCCAGGGAAATGAAGAGGCCCTGCTGCAGTCCCCTGAAGAGATGCCACTCAATGACTTGGGGACCCATGATGTGGAGGTGACAATGGCCGATGGCCAGGTCTCCCTGACAGTTGATGACCTCTTCAATTCTTCTACTACCACCCTTGAGGCTCCCTTGCAGGCCTCCTATGGCGTCTTCGTGGGAGGGACTGGGAATCTGCATCTGTCCTACCTGACTGGGGCCAGCCGCCCCCTTCGAGGCTGCCTCCAGGAAGCCTCCGTCAATGGCCTCGATATCCTGGCCCGCCTGAGCGAAGGGGTAAGGGATGGCTGTGCCACAGAGTTCTCAGCCAGTGAAGATGAGGCTCTAGGCTTCACAGGGCCCCAGGCCTTGGCCACCTTCCCCACCTGGAGCACTCGAGACGAAGGCACTCTGGAGTTCACACTAACCACCAGGGTCAAGCGAGCACCCCTGGCATACCAGGCAGGGGGGCCTCAGGGTGACTTCATCTTCCTGGAGATCTTTGATGGACACTTGCGGGCCATCGTGGAGAAGGGTCACGGGGCCGTCATGCTGCACAACAGTGTCTCTGTGGCCGATGGACAGCCCCACGAAATCAGCATCCATGTGGATGTGCACATGCTTGAGATCTCCGTGGACCAGTACCCCACGCGCACCTCCAACCGCGGCGTCCACAGCTACCTGGAGCCTCAAGGAAGCCTGCTTCTCGGGGGACTAGATGAAGAGGCCTCCCGCCGTCTGCGAGAACACAGGCTGGGCCTGGCATCGGCGATTGCCAACGTGTCCCTTGTGGGCTGCCTGGAGGACCTCATCATCAATGGAGAGAGGCAGGGACTCCAGAGGGCCCTGATCACCCGGGACATCACCGCAGGCTGTGGGGTCCCCGAGGATGAGTACGAGGATGATGCCTACGAGGTGTATGAGCTGCCGTCCACCTTGGCTCCTGAAGCCTGGCCAGGCCTGGAGATGCCAGAGCCCTGTACGCTGGAACAAGGGCTGCCGGCTGTCTTTGCCAACTTCACCAAGCTGCTGACCCTGAGCCCTCTGGTGGTGGCAGAGGGGGGCACAGCCTGGCTCGAATGGAGGCATGTTCAGCCCACGCTGGACTTGAGTGAGGCTGGCATCCGGCAGTCCCAGGTACTCTTTGGTGTGACTCGCGAGGCCCGACACGGAGAGCTGGACTTCAGCATCCCTGGAGCTCAGTCCCGGAAGAAGTTTACCCTCCTGGACGTGGTCAATCGGAAGATCCGTTTCATCCACGATGGCTCTGAGTATCCAGAAGACCAGCTGGTCCTGGAGGTGACGGTGATGACCCAGAGCACCGTGCCTCAATGCCTCCGCCAGGGCCAGACTTACATCCTGCCCATCCGGGTAAACCCCTTGAATGACCCGCCCCGAGTGGTCTTTCCCCACGGGAGCCTCATGGTGATCCTTGAGCACACGAAAAAGGCCCTGGGGCCGGAGATTTTCCAAGCCTACGACCCAGACACAGCCTGTGAGAACCTCACCTTCCAGCTCATTGGAACCCAGCGCCTAGAAGGTGGAAGGGTGGAAAGTGAGGCCCAACCAGGTGAGCAGGTCACTGAATTCTCCTGCCAGGAGCTGGAGGCAGGCAGCTTATCCTATGTCCACAGAGGTGGTCCTGCCCAGGATCTCTTATTCCGGGTCACTGACAGCCTGGACACCAGCCCCGTGGCTGTGCTGCGCGTGGTGGCCATTCAGCCCACCATCCAGATCCAAAACAACACAGGACTGTTTGTGCCACAGGGTTCTCCCATGCCCATCTCCACCGCCAACCTGTCAGCCCAGACTAACGCTGTGGGCCAGGAGGTGAGCATCTTGTACCGGCTCACTGGGGACCTTCTCTATGGGGACATCCAGAAGCAGGGGGTCAGTGGAGCTTCCGGTGCGGACTGGGGGTCCGTCAGCGCCTTCTCCCAGCGGGACGTGGAGCAGGGGCGGGTGCGCTACCTGAGCACCGACTCCCAGCCCCGCACCGAAGACACCACAGAGAAGATGACGTTCGAGGTGCAGGTGGGGCGGGAGACCTTGGCCAACAATACCTTCCTGGTCACCATCAAGAAGGCTGCCATCCGCATGCGGAGGCTGGTGCCCCTGCTGACCCACAACACCCGGCAGGAGGTGCTCACCACAGAACAGCTGGAGGCGGCCGTGGACGAGGAGGCCGGCCCTGGCCCGGCTGCCTTCCACTACGAGATCGTCCAGGCGCCCCGGAAGGGCAACCTCCGACTGCAGGGCATGCGCCTCACGGACAGGCAAGGTTTCACGCAGGAAGACCTTCAGAAGGGCCACGTCAGCTACCGAGCCACGGCCCGGGCGTCCGAGGAAGCCCAGGACTCGTTCCTTTTCCGAGTCACGGCCCCGCCACACTTCTCCCCGCTCTACACCTACCCCATCCGCATCGGTGGCGATCCCGACGCCCCAGTCCTCACCAACGTCCTCCTCTCCGTGCCCGAGGGGGGCCAAGGCACCATCTCCCAAGACTACCTGTTCGTCAGGAGCCTCAACAGCGCCAACTACCTGTACGAGGTCATAGAAAAACCCCGCCACGGCAGCCTGCTGTGGCAGCGGACGGGGCAGGGCTCCGGGCCAGACGCCGCCCCCGTGACAACGTTCACCAATGAAGACCTGCAGCAGGGCAGGCTGGTGTACCACCACGACGACTCCGAGACCACAGAAGACGATATCCCCTTCGTGGCGGTCCGCCAAGGGGAAGGCAGTGGCGGCATGGCCTGGGAGGAGGTGCGAGGCGTCTTCCGTGTGGCCATCCAGCCCGTGAATGACCACGCCCCCGTGCAGACGGTCAGCCACGTCTTCCGCGTGGCTCGAGGTGGCCGACGGCTGCTGACCACAGAGGATGTGGCATTCGCCGATGCCGACTCGGGTTTCACGGATGCCCAGCTGGTGCTCACCCGAAAGGACTTGCTCTTTGGCAGCATCGTGGCTGCCGATGACCCCAGCCGGCCCGTCTACCGCTTTACCCAAGAAGATCTGAGGAAGAAGAAGATCCTGTTTGTCCACTCGGGAGCTGACCGAGGCTGGATCCAGCTCCAGGTGTCAGATGGCCAACACCAGTCCACTGCACTGCTTGAAGTCCAGGCCTCTGAGCCTTACCTGCGGATCACAAACAATTCTGGTCTGGTCGTCCCCCAAGGAGGCCAAGGGACCATTGACACATCCGTGCTAGGCTTAGACACCAATGTGGACATCCGCAGCAGCGAGGAGGTACGCTACCACGTCACCACGGCCCCCCGCTGGGGGCAGCTGCTCCGAGCAGGCCAGCCCACTGCCACTTTCTCCCAGAGGGATCTGCTGGAAGGTGCCGTCCTCTATCAACACAATGGCAGCCGCAATCCCCAAGATGTCCTGGGCTTCTCTGTGGAGGCTGGGCAGGTGACTGCAGAAGACACACTGAAGGTGACCATCTCCCTGGACAGACCCCTGGCCCCACTTCAGATGGTGAAGCAGGAGAAGATGTATGTCTTCCAGGGAGAGGCAGCTGAAATTAAGAGAGACCTCCTAGAGGTGAGGATCTTGCCCTGGGGCCCAAGTCCCTATGGTTAGGGGTAAGCTGGGACTTCTCTCCCTAAATGGACATTCCCAGGGAATACTAGAGGTGGGGAGGAAGCTCAGTGGTGAGTGGGATGCGTGGAGCAGAGAAAGGAGCTTCTCCCACCCCATGAAAGGGAAAATCTCCCATCAGCTCTGCTGCTTCTTAGGACTGTATCTTTTCCATCTCTCTCTCTCTCTCTCTCTCTCTCTCTCTCTCTCTCTCTC
>NW_025350051.1:0-3182 GCF_016433145.1 Gracilinanus agilis
GTGTTGACAAAAAGCCAATTTTGGGGCAGTCCCCCACTGGCATAAGAGTGTCCATTCAAAATAAATGCATTTAATTCGTTCAACCCCCATAGTTCAGATCAACTGCACCCCAAAGTTCAAATTTGGGTCTTCATGATCCAGTGAAGGCTCTTCAGGCATCATTTGGTGCCTCCACCAAACAGGTTCGTTATTGGGATTCTGGGGGATGGTACAATCCTTATCCTGAAATTACTCTCAAAGAATTTAAACTTTACATTATAGATAACAAAATATACATTTTCTTCTGAGAATTAACATTACCCCCCTGAGGTTACTTCTAAAGGAGTAAAAATTGACTTGCAATATGGATTATAGTTCAGACATTATGATTATAAAAGCTTAACACACCCCCCCCCTGAGGAAAATTTTAAATGACACATAACTCCCCTGAAAAGGTCAGCCAAGGATGCATGGCTAAGGGAGTCACGGGGTGCATGAAATCAATTGGCAAAAGAAATAAAACAAAATAAAAAGAACAAAATATTTTAAAAAGGGAGAAAAAATTAACTTGTGAATGAAATGTAAAATGTGCAAAAAAATGTAGGGGAAATAAACAGGCCTTTGATCCAAGGCCCAATGAAAGAGATTTAAGCAGTTTGCTATAACCTATTCAGGGCCAGGTCTTAAGGGAAATGTCTCTCTCAGATCTGATTTACCATCAGCTTTTCAGGGAAGTGAGCCAAATAAATAACTAATGTTAGGTGCTGACTTAGGAACTTAAGCCGAGGGGACCCAGGTCCTCTAAAGTTATAGAAAAGACTGGGACTCCAGGACTCAAACCCCAATTTCCAAGCCCTAAAATATTGGCATAGAACTCTGCAATCCACGCATATCTTTTAGTCAAGTCTCTGACCATGTGCCTTTTTCTTGGAATCAGAGAGGCAGTAAATCACAATCCCATAGTCTCAAGGCTCTTTAGGTGTTTGCATGAAGCTTATATCACTGTAAAATTAAAAAAAAAGATAAATAATGATTATATATGTACTTCCAGTACAAGATGAGAAAAAGGAAAAATCAATTGCTCTAATTAAAAAAAGTTTTAAAAATCAAATATATATATAGCTTAGAACTAGAAGGGTTTCGTTACCCAAAAATGAGATTTTCTGTGAGAGAAAGTGGGTTTTACAAAATAGCAGATTCACAATGCACATTCAAATAGAGTACCATATTTCTAAGAACACATTTTAAAACAATAAACAATGATGTTCAAAAAATCATATACTTGTTACAACTTTTAAACCTTGGCTAAGGGTTTTTCAACAAATTCTGTTACTGCTTCCATATAAAAACCTGATATTAAAAAAAAAACCTTCTGGTCTAAATTATCCTCAAGAATTCTAGACCCTTCTGATAAAAGAGGCTAAAACATAGACTAATATAAAAAAATATAAGGCAACAATTCTTTAAAATAAATACACAAAAACCTTTTCATTTATACAGAAGGGTACTAAGCATCTAAAGTAAATTTTTAAAAGACCTCTCATAAAATTACAATTTAAATCTCAAGGCAGGCACCAAACTCTCTAAGGTTGAACACAATTAAGGCGATTTATTACTTTAAAATGTGTAATTTTCAAATGGTACGAGAACATAGCATTGTTGTTGATTACAGTAAAAATGAAACCTGAAATAAATTAGGAAATATAATGAGTATCAGATAAGAAGCTGGTCAAAACCTCTTACCAGTTCTCATAGATTTTTCTCATTATTTGGGAGTTATAATAAAATCACAAACAGAATTAATCTAGCAGCCACAAACTACATTAACTTAAAATGATTCAGTGCAACAGGAAAATCAACGAAATAAGCAAGATTAATTTACAAAACTAATTAGCAAAATACAGTAAGATACAGAGTCTCTTTAAAAGTCATTCAGTTCCAAGGTTTAAAAGTCTACCCCTGGTTCAATTTAAGGTTCTTTTGATTGAGTTCTGCTGAGTTTAAGGAGTTGTTTTTTTTTTTTATTTCAAAGTTCTGAGCAGGTATTGGGGTGAATAGGCCATGCTGCCCTATAGTAATCACTAGTTCAAGGTTCAGAGGCTAGGTCCAAGTGGGTGCTGATCATGGGCTCAGGGCTAGAAAAAAGCTTAGGTCAGTTTTGTAGAAAATACCCACATTGAGAGCTTGTGGGGGGTGCCTAAAGTAGGTCTTTAGAGAAACACTTGAATGCAGGGAGAAAGGGGAATATACTACCCAAATCTTTAGCAGCAGAGCTGAAGCAGTCTCTGAAGATCTAGATCTCCTCACGGGGTTCTGGGCTCAGAGCAGGACTAGCAGCACCAATGAGTCAAGATTAGGAGAAGTGGTCTGGTCAGTGAGTCAGGAAGATCACAGGGACTGGGACTCTGGCAGGCTTGAGGTGTGGCAGGAAGCGAGAGCAGGTCAGGAGTCAGGAGATCAGCGGCAGAGGCACACTGGCTGGGCACTGGCATTTTTGTTTTAAAAGTCTGAAGCCAGAATTGGTTGGCCTGACCTCCCAAGGTGGTTTTGGCTGGACTGGCTGGCTGAGTCCTGCCTTAGGCAAAAAAGTGCTGTTGCTTTTAGCAAAAGCATGGCGAGGAAAGCCACTTTCCTTTTTTAAAAAATTGCCCAAAAAGGCTGAGCAAGTCGGCCAAAAAACAGGCATGGCTCTCTTTAGGCTATCTGAAAGATTGAGAGTTCGAATTTCGACCTTCTGGTTTGCCATACTGTTATGATTAAAAATGATGAGGGCCGAGATCAAAAGGAAGAATAGTATTTTAATAAAAGCCATGCTGATAGGGATAAAGTCATTAGACCACGCACTGGTAAGAATTCAAAACTGCCGCCCCAGCCATTATTGTTACCTCCGTGAGCTCAGGTAGCTAAAGAGGAAGTCCCAAGTCACTTCCCCCTAATTTAAAACAGTCCCTCACCTTGAATACGTAATCCAAAACAGGAAACCCATTAGGTATCACAGGAAATGTAGTTCCAAGTATCCCAAGTGATTTTAAATGACACATAATCTTAGTGCTCAGGGTGCAGAATTAGTAGCACTGAAGCAAGCCTGTCTTCTAGCTAAAGGTAAAGTGTAAATATTTACACTAACTCTCGATATGCATTTTCTGTTTGCCATTTAACAGGAAAGATCTGGAAACAAAGAGGTTTTATTACTGCATCAGGAA
>NW_025350052.1:0-1203 GCF_016433145.1 Gracilinanus agilis
AGAGAGACAGACATACAGAAAGAGAAAGAGAGGAGAGAAAGGGGAAAGGAGTGAGAAGGAGGATAGGAAGAAGGGAGGGAGGGAGGGAGACAGAGAGAAAGGGGGAGTAAAGGGGGAAGAAGGAAAGAAGGGAGTGAGGGAAGCAGAGAGAAAGGGGGAGCAAAGGTGAGAAAAAGAGAGAAAGAGAAGGAGAGAGAGGAGAGAAAGGGAAAAGGAGTGGGAAGGAGGAAGAGAAGAAGGGACGGAGGGAGACAAAGAGTCAGAATTACTAACACACTCAGTCTTGATGTTTGCTTCCATCATTTTGTGAGAAAGCAGTTTCTCTTGGCAAAATTTTCATCTGTTTCACCTTTAGCCCGTAGGAATTCAATTAAAGTCAACAAGAGTTTATTATCTGCCTACTCTGAGCAAGGTATTGACCTAGGTGTTGAGGATAGAAAGGTAAAAATAAAAGATATTTCCTGTTATCAAAAAGCTCATATTCTCTTGCGAAGGAGAGAACACTAACACCTGAGGGGATCAGTAGAGGTTCCTAGAGGAGATGGCATTTGAGCTGAGCCTTGAAGGAAGTAAAAAAATGTAGAAGTGACAGAAGAAAAGAAGTACATTAAAGGTTTGAGAAGAGGGTCAGTCTGAGAAAAGACACAGAAGTGGAGTTGGTATCTCAAGTCTGGGGAACAGTGAGTTCACCAGTTCTCCTACTTCATAAAGTGTAAGAAGACAGTGGTATACTGGAGCCAGCTGAAAAAAGTCAATTGTTAAATTCTGAGTATAAGCATTTGTATCTCATATGTTGGTAAACACTGGCAAGCCCAAATCATGGCTTGATTTATTGCTTTGCTTATTGCCTAGACTTAAAGAGATGGATAAAATGTTAATAATGCAGAATAAACCAACTAACCTGAAGATGATCAATTTGAAGATGACATGGGATCAAAATTGACACTTCTCTCTGTGTTAAAGGAAAAGAGAAAATAGGTTGTGATACCAAGCCAGCCTCTATCATTTCCCAAAATATTCCCTGCCTAGATAATTTCATTCCTCTGTCTTTTATATTGTTCATTTATTTTTATTTTTTTTTTTGGTTGCATGTCATATCTTTTTTTTTTTTAACATTTATTACTAATCATTTTTAACATGGTTACATGTTTCATGCTCCTATTTTCCCCTTCACCCCCCGCACTCCCCCCACCCATGGCCGAC
>NW_025350053.1:0-9056 GCF_016433145.1 Gracilinanus agilis
TTTGACCACAAGTCCTTAGGTATATCCTTAGGTATTGGATAGATAGTACCTAAGTCATCCTCTGTACTGTTGGAATCTAAGAAAAGCAATGGAAAGGCCTTCAAAGATTCCTCTGGGAGATGCAAAGAACTATCACCAGATTCAGTAAATGGGATGGTAGCCCATAATTTACACAGCAAATCCCTTCCTAAAAGATTCATTGAACATTCTGGAACACACAAAAATGTGTGTTCTACAGAAAGGGGTCCTAGGCTTGCCATTTTTGATTGCAATTTTGCTACTTTCTGAGTTATGACTATAGTACCAACAACATCCATTATACCAACAGCTCTACAATTCTCAGGAAAACTTTGCAAAACTGATTTACATGCTCCCATATCAACAAGAAGATCATAAATCTGATCTCCAATAGTCACAGACATGTATGGTTCTGTACTACTAGGAGGTTGGAAAGTTTCCAATACAGGTACTAAAACAGTAACATCAAACATAGCTCAGCTATTTCCTGTACATCCAAGTTAACATCATCTTGAATTACAGAATTTTCCCAGGATTTTGCACATTTGGTCCTTTTCACCTCTATTCTGGTATCATTGTTCTTATTTACAATCAAATTATTCTTAATCAAATCACAATTTTCATTATTCTTCTTAATTCCACACTTACTAGAACTTCTAACACCATTTACAACAATATTTTTCTTTTTCTCACCATTATTTACTACACTAATCAAATTATTATCAATACCATATAAACCATCATCAATCTTAATCAAATTATTACAAACACTAGTTAAATTATTACTACCAGTGGGTAAATTACCATTAACATTGGTTAAAGTACAATTTACACCATTACCAGTAGTTAATTCAGATAATTTAACATTAACACCATTCAAATTATCATTCATATTGATTAAACTATCATTGATTCCATTTAAATTATCATTAACACTGATCAACTCATCACCATTATTAAATTCTTATTATCACCAATTAAATCAATATTAACACCAAGTACACCATTTCCATTATCTACAATTACATTATCATCATCTTTAACACATACAATTTCATCAACATTCACTTTATTCCCATTACCTTGATTAATTACTTCTGAATTTCGGGCACACCTTCATGGTGAAGCTGTCCCTCCATTCAGGTTACCATGATTAACATTCCCTGGACAATGTGATTGTACTTTGGTTGCTCATGGGTCTTTATGTGGTCCTGCATCATTGCCATATTAGGAGCTTGAACACCCTGGCAGCATGCATTTTGGCATTGGAACACGTTTTGCTGGCTATTTCCAGAATTAAATCCATTATTCCAATTATTTCCCCTATAGCAAGAATTATTATTAAACCAATTAAATCCATTATTATTATTATTGTACCTCTGCCCATATGATCTTCTTCTAAACCTACATTCTCTTGAAAAATGTTCACCTTGGCCACACACATAACATGGTTGTTGTGTTTGATATCTTTTGTTTATATTAGCATTATTCTTATAGTTAGTAGCATTACTTTTCTTTTCAGATGCCCTCAATGCTGCCACTGCTTTTATCTCACTAATTTCCTTCTCATTCGCCCTACTATTTGCCTCTCTAAATTGTTTCCTGAGGGTCTCAATTTTTGCATCCTTTTCATAATTCCCTCCCCCTACTGCTGAGCAAAAACATACATGGCCTTTTGCTTCAGTTCATCCAGGGTTAGAAGTTCCCAATCTGGGTAGTTGTCATTCAAAAACTTCCTCACCCAGGGAACATCATTTCTCACAAATATGTGCTTAATATGCTCTATGGTGGTATCTTCCAGGACATTCATACCTAAGTAAATCTCAGCAGCTTCAATAATGAGATCTAAGAATGTTGCTGGTGTCTCCTGATTAGTGTGCCTAACCTTTTCAAATTTCGACCAAGAGTTAGGGCGTCTTGAATTCTTCTCCATTACCTTTATCAGTGATTTTCTTGCCTGTTTCAGCATTCTGTAAATTGGAACAGAATTTAAATCCAGCTACTCCCAGGTTACCGGCCATGGTGTCATCCCCTCAGAATTTCTCTTCTCCTCTACAAACTTATTTCTATCATGATTGGACAATATCTCTCCTAAAACATAACAATAGTCCTCAAAGTCTGGGTCATCTTCCTCACAACAATTGTCTTCCTTGCTGGATCTTCCCCCAGGTCATGCCCTCTAACTTTGTGTCCCTCAGGATTCACAAGATTGTGTCTTGGACCACTTCTTTTGTCCCTTTATACTACTTCATTCAGTGATATCATCAATTCCAATGGATTTAATTACTACTTCAGCAATGATTTTAAATTTACCTTTTCTACCCTAAATCCTCTGCTGACTTCCAATTTTGCATCTCCAATTATTTTCAAATATCTCAAATGGCCATCTAGTATGCATCTTAAACTCAGTGTGATAAAAAAAAAAGAACTCATTGTCTTTGCCCATAAATCCTACCTTCTTCCTTGCTTCCCTAGGGGAATTCCCTATTCAGGGGGATCACTTCTTGGGCCTTAGGCTTGGAACCTTGGAATGATCTTGCATCCCCCACTATCTGTCACCCCAACCCTCAAGCCAAGCTGTTGCTAAGGTCTGCTAATTTCATCATTATGACATCACTTGAATATGCCTCCCTCTCACTTTTCACATTGTCATAACTCTAGTACCAGCATTAATCATCTCAAGTCTTGATTATGGCAATAGCCTACCAGTGGATTTGCCTCCTTCAAGTTTCTCTCATTTCAATATACTCTCCATTCAGCTTCTTAATGCAGTTTTACTAAAACAACCATGCCATCCACTCACTCAGTAAATTCTAATAGATTCCTATTGCTTTCAGAAGCAAATATAAATGTTCTGTTTGACATTCAAAGCCCTTCATACCCTAGTCCCCTCCTATCTTCCTAGTCTTCTTATACCTTGTTACCTGACAGGTTTTCACAGGGACACTGGTATTCTGGCTAGTCAAAGCACTGCATCACTTTGTAACATTCTCTCTATCTCTCATGCCCAACACACATTCCCTCCTCTACTCCAAATACTCACTTCCCTGGCTTCCTTTAATTTCAACTAAAATTTCACCTTCCCTGGCTTCCTTTAATTTCAACTAAAATTTCACCTTCCCTGGCTTCCTTTAAGTTACAACTAAAATTTCACCTTCTGCAGGAAGCCATTCTCAACTGCTCTATTATTTATTTCCTATTTATTCTATATGCAGCTAGCTTTGTACATATTTGTTTGAATGTTATCTCCCCATTAAAAGTGTAAGCTCCTTGAAGGGAAAGACTATCATCTGCCTTTTTTCATCCTCCAAGAACTTTGGTTCCCAAAACATAGTATGCCCTCAATGTTTATTCATTGAATGATGGAGGCCATGACTATATAGGGAAATTTGAAGCATAACCTTTTTAAAAATATTCCAAAGCCAGTAGATAGTCCCCTTTGTCCCACTACAATAACTTACAAAATTATAAATGGAAATCCCACAATAGTTTAATAATTTTATAGCATAGTATTTTTCTTTTCCTTTTTGTAAATTTCATTTTATTATCATACAAAACATAATTCCATATTGATCATTGTTATAAGAACACACTCATACAAAAGCAAAAACGAATAATAAAACAGTAAATATACTGATAGGAGAAGTTTTTTTTTTAATCTAGATTTTTTTTAAATTTTAAACCGTTAACTTTTGTGTATTGACTTATAGGTGGAAGAGTAGTAAGGGCAGGCAATGGGGGTCAAGTGACTTGCCCAGGGTCACACAGCTTGGAAATGTCTGAGGCCGGATTTGAACCTAGGACCTCCCATCTCTAGGCCTGGCTCTCAATCCACTGAGCTGCCCAGCTGCCCCGATAGGAGAAGTTTTAAGAACATTTTCAGAATAGAAAAATACTTTAGATTTCTCAAAGCCTCCTCCTTGCTTTAAGTTATCAAAAAGGAAAGTATTCCTCACAAATTTTATTTTTAATTTCCCAATTTTTTAATTTCTTTCAGTTACATGTAGAAACAATTTTTGAAAACTATTTTTTGACTTTTTAAAATTCTGTGGCAGTGAATAGTCTGATATAAGTTATACGAGTAATAGTAAACCTTTGGTATGTGTTCCAAAGGTGGCATACAGAGTGCTCTCTGTGAGTTCATGTGCCACCCTCCCAGAGTTTGTTACTAGAAAGGCAGAGGGACTTGGGTGAAGCTCTCTTTCCTCTCTCCACAGAGCCTGATGACTTTTTTCACATTAGCTGCTCCTCCACCCAACAACCCAATGGGAGAGCTTTCTCCCTCCCCTGTGTGGGGTAAGAGAGGGAATAGGACTCAGGGAGAGAGGGAGTCTCTAAAAGGTTCACAATCACTGGTTGATACCCATATTTTTATGTAATGCATATGTCTATGTTACTCATGTCATGATAGAAGACAAAGATCACACATACAATAGAAATTTCATGAAGAAAATATAGTAAAAGATGGCATACTTTGATCTGCCCTCAGCTTCCAAAATTTCCTTCTTTGGCTATGGATAGCATTTCATCCTGAATTCTTTGTAGTTATCTTGGAGACTTGCTTTGCTGAAAATGATTTAATCCATCACAGTGGATTATTATGTAACATTTCTGTTACAGTATACAGTATTCTCCTGGTTTGGGTAGTTTTTTTTTTCTTTTTCTTTAAACTCTTAACTTCTGTGTATTGGCTCCTAGGTGGAAGAGTGGTAAGGGAGGGCAATGGGGGTCAAGTGACTTGCCCAGGGTCACACATCTGGGAAGTGTCTGAGGCCGGCTTTGAACCTAGGACCTCCCGTCTCTAGGCCTGACTCTCAATCCACTGAGCTACCCAGCTGCCCCCTCAGCTAGTTTTACTTTGCATCAGGTCATGTAAATCTTTCCATGTTTTTTTAAGTCATCCTGTTCATCATTCCTTATGACGCAATATTCCATTAAAGTAATACACCACAGCTTGTTCATTCATCTCCCAAGTAATGGACAATTGCTAAGTTTATAATTCTTTAAGTCTACAAAATGAGTTGCTAAAAATGTGCTAAAATTTTTTTGCTTCATATAGATCATTTTTCCTTGTCTCTGATCTCTTTGGATTACAGATTGAATAGTGGTATTGCTGGGTCAAAGGATATGCATAGATTTGAGGCCCTTTAAGCCTCTTTCCATATTGCTCTGCAGAATGCTTGGATCAGTTTCACCAATATTGTATTAGTCATCCATTTTTTCCATAAGCCCTCAAACATTTAACATTTTCCTTTGTGGTCATATTAGTTTGGCAGGTGTTAGTATCCCAGAGCTGTTTTAATTTACACATCTCTTATCATAGTGATTTGGTGAATTATTTCATATGACTATGGATAGATTTTATTTTTTTTCCCTGTTGATATCTTTTGACAATTTTTTGATTGGGGAATACTTTGTATTTTCATCCATTTGAGTCAGTTCTCTATATATTTGAAAAATGAGGCTTTTTTCAGAGACATTTGCTATAATTTTTCTTCAAAATGTGTGGTTTCCTTTTGAATCTTGGTAGGTTTTGTCTTATTTGTGCAAAATATTTTTAATTCAATGTGATTAGAATTATCTATTTCATTTTTCATAATACTATCTGTCTTATTTGGTCATAAATTTTTCCCTTTTCCATAAGTCTGAAAGATTTACTTTCCTATTTTCCCCTAATTTTTTGTGATGTCACTGTTTCTTTCTAAATCAAATACCCATATTGACTATCTTGGTATATAGTGTGAAATATCAGTCCATGCCTAATCGCTATCATAATGGTTTCCAGTTTTCCCAGTAGTTTTTGTCAAATAGTGAGTTCTTTCCTCCAAAGGTTGGATTTTGGTGTTTATTGAACACTAATAGCTATGGACATTAACTGTCATTTGTTAATTATCTAATCTGTTCCATTGATCCACTAAGCTATTTCTGAGCCAGTATCAAATTGTTTTAATTACCATTTCATTTTATAGTTTGAGAGGTTGATACAGCCAGGATTCATTTTGTAATATTTTTTTTATCAACACCCAGGATATTCTTGGCCTTTTTTCCTACCCCAAATGAACTTTATTGTTATTTTTTCTAGTTCTTTTTTGGGTAGTTTGATTACTTTAGTGATGAATAGATGAATTAATTTGGTTGGAGTGTCATTTTCATTATATTGGCTAGGTCAATTCACAAGCAAATGTTTTTGTTTTTTTTTTCCAATTTTTTAGGTTTGACTTTATTTGGGTGAAAAGCATTTTGTAACCATGTTCACATAGTTGCTGGATTTGTTTTGGAAAGTATAACCACACATATTTTTTTATTATCTAGAGTTATTTTGGTTAGAATTTCCCTTTCTGTCTTGGTGTAGAATTTTGTGATGATGAATAGAAATCCTGATGATTTATATGATTTTATTTTGCATCCTGCAATTTTGCTGAAGTTGTTAATTATTTCTATTAGTTGCTTTTTGTTTTTTTTTTTTCTCTATTCTCTAGGGTTCTCTAGGTAACTAGGGAATCATCTTCAAAGAGTTATAACTTTGTTTCTTTATTGCTCATTCTAATTCCTTTAATTTCTTTTTGTACTCTTACTGAAATAGCAAACATTTCTAGTGCAATATTAAATAGTAGTGGTGCTAATGGACATTCTTGCTTTACTCCAACTGGAAAGGTTTTAGTTTATCCCCATTAAAATAATGTTTAATGGATATTTTAGATAGATGTCATTGACCTTTGAGGAAAATGTCCTTTATTCCTAGATATTCTAATGTTTTTTAAGGAATGGGTCTTCAATTTTTTCAAATGCTTTTTTGCATCTATTAAAATAATCATGTAATTGCTCCTGGTTTCCTTTTCATATGATCAATTATGCTGATGATTTCCCCCAAATCCTCACATTCCTGGTATAAAACATATCTTATCATGGTGTAGGATTCTTGTTATAAAATGGTGTAACTGCATTTCTAGTATTTTATTTAAATTTTTTGCATTGATGTTGTTTAGGGAGATGGGTCTATAATGTCTTTCTCTGTTTAAGCTCTTTTTGGTTTAGGTATCAATACCATATTTATGTCATTAAAAGAGTTTGAAAGAATTTCTTCTTCCCCTATTCTTCTAAATAGTTTATGAAACACTGAAGTTAGTTGTTTGATTGATTAGAATCACTTTTGAATCCATATACCCTTGGGTTTTTACCCCTTAGGAAATTCTTTGATTTTTTTTGTTCAATTTCTTTTTCTATGATCAGGTTGCTTAAGTTCTCTACTTTCTCATTTGTTAACTTGGGTAGTTTGTATAGTCAATATTCAATTATTTGACTTAGATTGTCAAATTTATTGTGTAATGCAGGATCTCTTGCATATTGTGTTATGCAAGATTTCTTGCATTTGCAAAGTCACCCATGGCAGTCATGGCAGTTAGGAGAATGGAACTTTGGCCCAGCAAGTGCTAGTCCCAAGACCTGACAGTTGAGGTGGGACTATAACTACCCCTGCAGAACCAGCCTGGGTGTTCTTATTTCCTTGACCTCACCCAGACACGCACATACCCCTTGACTTCCCCCTGGGAACCCAAGGAGGTTGAAGGGAGGTTTGGGTTGTGGATTGTGTGTAGGAAATTAGGTTAGGTCAGCCTAGGAACAGGGACACCCCTAAACTAATTCATCAACTTCATTTGTCTATCTGGTGGACCACTTAACATCAGGGCAATGGAAATTATCTCTGTCTGAGGGGCTGGTTCCCTCAGCCTGATCTTACCTTCTAGGCCCATTGCCAGCACTGGCCAGTCACCCTTAGCAACAGCTTCTACAGGCCCTAAACCCTCTTTCCTCAGTTTCCCCTCCTGTGTTTAAATAAACCCTTAGCCTGATTCTGTGAGCTTCTATAGTTATTTATAACATCACTAGGGCTAAGGGGCCAAGGAGAGGGAAGATATCAACCACCTAACTTCAGAGGAAATATTGGCCAGGCATCCATTTTATTGAGGAAGTATGTCAGTTTCACTTCCTGTTGGTTACTGCTTTTACTCCAGCAGGGAGGGGCTTCTCACTCTCCACCTTAAAGGAGCCTACAGACAGCAGGGAGACTGACTGGGAATCACTGCTCAGGCATACACATCCCTGGCTGTCTCAAATCATCAGTTACTATAGCTGTAGGCTCCCTGGCTCAGGTGACTCACTAGAACCACCAGCTCCTCTATTATCAGCCAGTTTACCTCCTTATTACAATTGGCATATGAATGGGAAAATAACTTCTAATAATTGCTTTAATTTGTAAGAAATTTAAATTAAGGATTTGACTAAATATGTGAGAATTCTAAATTAATATTGTGGTCATTAACTTAAAAATATTATAGTTCAAGCCAAAATGACTTTTAGTATCTTTATTTACAAAAAGGTAGAAAGAGTGAAGGTAGAGAAATGTAATAAGAGAGTAGAGAAGATGTCTAACTGTTATGATGATACTAACAGATAGTTTGGAGAAGCAGATAAATGTGTCAGGGCCAAATAGAGCTTTAAGTCAAGAGTCAGAGATTGACAGGCTTCAGTGAGGAAAAAGAGGGGGTTAAACACTCCTGGCTCTCAAACCCCTCCCCCTCTAACTGCTTCTGCTTCAGTTGGTAATGAAGACAGGAATAAGATTCTTCTGGTAAGTTTCAGTTATGGCTGAAACCCCAATTGATGTTCCTTTTCTTAAATTTATATTCCTCACAGGTCAGTATGATGAGTATATAGAAAATAGTTATCTAACAGTTGAGGACAGAGGAGATCTTCTTAAACTGGCAGCCAACAGGATTCAAACTAAATGTACAGACTGAGTTGTAAGTATCTTTCCCAAATAATTATCAGGCACAGATTTGAAGATAAAGGTTATATTAAGTAATAACAAAGAAAACTAGAAAGGGTAAATGAAAGTTTTAGGATAATGAGAGGAAACCCTGAACTGCTAAGTAGATGCTGCCCTTCCCCCTCCTCACAAGAAGGGATGAATCACTTAACTGAAACTGGCTTTCTTGCTATTGATAAATATCTTACTCTCTAATCACTAAGTAATTATA
>NW_025350054.1:0-4908 GCF_016433145.1 Gracilinanus agilis
TAAAAATCATGTTTAATCTCATACTCTGGGTTACCCTTTCAAGGGTTTCACTATTCTAGATTTTTTTTATTGTTCTTCAGTCATATCCAATTCTTATAACCCCATTTGGGGTTTTCTTTCTTCAAGTTCTAGATGATTTCTAGTCTATTTTATGTGGCTGGGGGTGGGGGGGAGTGACCAATTCTGACTCTGTTCAGGATTAGGGTGATCTTATTTGTTCCCTAGTCCAGGTGTTCTAAACAAAGCTGGAATAAAGATGAGTTATATTAAAAAAAAAAAAAGATGAAGTGTCCATCCCCAGAGGACCATATCCCAGATCTCCAGATCCTGCCAGGCTTCTGTGGTATATTCCAATGAGTTGTTGGAGTGAGCTATGCAAATTAAACTGATGGAAATAAAGATTTCTATAAATACTGTAGGTTACGTGCATTTAATGATATTTTTAGACCATAACACCCCCTTCTGAACTCCTAGAACATGCCCCATTTTAATTATTTTAGTCCTACATCTGGAAACAAAATTGATGAAAATGAATATGCCCTTGGCTTGTATCCTCTTCTTTAACAGAGCTCTGCCTGTAGGCAAATGTATGAGCCTTCAATGGGTTTCAGTATCATTAATGACCATATTTCCTTAACTAAAAATTGGGACACATGGATCAAGAAAGAAGATAGCATTTGCAAACGTCTTTAAAAATGTAAAGAGCCCATGTGATGTCATGGGGAAAATTTGCCCAGGGAACTCAGTAGATATGGGCTCAAGTTCCACTTTGCCACTGACTGACTTTATCCAGTTGGCCAAATACTAACTTCTAAATCTCATTTTCAATCATTCATTTTGGAGCCAAGAATAATATCTATTCTATCTAACACTTTTCTCTAAGGCTAATCATGGGTAAGAAAATACCTTAAAAAGTTAAGTGCTACACATACATTCAGGATAGTTTTTATTAATAAATCCTGTTATTCAAGACAATATTTTAAAAAATATTTTCCATTTCTATAGCACTTTACACTTTATGGAAGTCCTATGAAGTAGGCAATACAATGGTTTTGTATTCATTTTTCAGATGGGGAAATTGAGGCACAAGAAAGTTAAGTGATTGGTCCAAGATCACACAGGTAGTAATAGAGTCAGAATTGGAAATTAAGTATCCTCACCCCAAATCTTGTCTGTTTTCTACAGGATTAGGCTACCTCCGTTGAATCAGTAACTGTTATTAGAACAAATACTCCTGATGACAAAAAATAGGCCACATGATAAAGTGACAGGTGCCCCGGAATTAGAGTCAGAAGATGTGGGTTTTCATCCTCATTACGCATCTTCTATATCTCTGTCCTGCTCTGCTCTTTCTTTCTGAATGTTACCTCTGAGGCTCAGTTCCCTCATTCATAAGATGCAATGACAAAGGTAGGCAGTACAGAGAAGTAGGAGGAGGGATAGCTTTTCAGAGTCAGAAAAAACTCGTGTTCAACTCCAACCTCTGACGCATTCTGCCTGGGTAACCCTGACCAAGTCATTTAATCTCTCATTGTCCCCAAATCCTGTCATGACTTAAATACAATAAATTTCTAGAACCCACCACCCTGGGAGTTTCCTACATGAAATAAAACCGGACAAAAAGTAAATAAAAAAAAAAAAAGATGGTGGTGGTAACATTTAGACAGGCCATGGTGAAGAAAGTCAGTCAGCCAATAAACATTTATTAAACACCTACTATGTGTCACACACAATACTAGATGCTAGGTATACAAATAAGGGCAAAAGACAATCCCTGCTTTCAAGGAGCTCACAGTCTAATGGGGAAGCCAACATGAAAACGAGTATGTACAAACTAGATATAACCAGGATAAATGAGAGATAATCAACAAAGGCACTGGAATTAAGCACTTCGTAAACCCTAAAGTTACAGAAATATAAACTTTATTGATTATTGATGAGAATTAAATATAGAGTAGGAGTGATCAGCTTTCTGAAAGATGGATATGTGATTGTGATCTGGGTCCATCCCGATTTTACCAGATCTACTCTACTTGACAGAATGAGCCTCCAATTGGTCTCTTCCCATCTTCCCATAAATACTACATTTGTCTCAATAAGTTTTGTGATCTGTGTGATCAAAGCTCCATCCATTGTCTTCAACTGACCAGGAAATCTGGTCCAAATCTCACAGTGGTATTGATCATGGTTCTTTCCCCTTTTATCATCATCCAAATGTTCTCTGCTGTGCCTCTACCCTTGCAATTTCCATCCTCTTGCTTATCTTCCCAATTCATGGGGCCATGCTCCCAATCTTCCTCCTCGATTTGGTCCTCTCCTCTCCTGTTGCTGTATTCTGCCGATGAGTCCCATCACAGTGAATCCTCATGATACCTTTAAATTTGCATTTGCATCCCTGTACTTCTGTGTTTGGGAGTCACTGGCTCCTCTCCTTGGCCTCTAAGAATCTTGGTCTTTCTTTAAGGCTACCTTTTGCATGAAGCCTTTCCTCCTCGCCCCAGTTGTCAGTGCTAGCTTCTTCCTCAAAGCATTTACTTTGTCTGTGTCTAAATCATTGCCATCTCCCTGCCCTCTCTCCACCATTTCCTTTTCCCAATAAGCTCCTTGAAGGCGGGGGCTGTTTTGTTGTGTTTCTACCCGCCCCAACCCCAGTGCCTAACAAACTGCCTTGTTCTTTTTATGCACTTAATGACTGTTAAATTGAATTCTGGTGTGCATTAGACGTGATGACCGCCGAGGTCTCGTCCAACTCTATTACTCCTTCATAGAAGACAAGAGGAAATACTCTTGGCCCTCCGGCTTCCTACCCAGGATGTCAGTGTTGCAAGACACACAATGCACATACATATATGTATGTGCATGTACATGCACATGCGTGTGGGCATATTTGTTACACATATGTCTTGCAATGTTTCTTGTACCACCTGTTTTACAACATATGTGTGTGTCTGCATGTATATGCAGACATGTATGTACATCAATTACAGGCATGCATGTGTGTTGATATATTCACACATATACATGCATTTTGTTGCCATTCAATCATTCAGCTGTGTTTAACTCTTCATGATCCTATGGATCATAGTGTGCCAATGCTGTCCATGGAGTTTTCTGGGCAAAGATACTGGAATAGTTTGCCATTTCCTTCTCCAGTGGATTAAGGCAAACAGAGGTTCAGTGACTTGCCCAGAGACAGAACTAGTAAGTGTTTGAACCTGGATTTGAACTCAGATCTTCCCAACTTCGGACCCAGTACTCTAACCACTGTTCTCTATAGCTGCCTCCATATACACATATAACATTTATCTGTGTATGCATGTGTGTATATAGACCTATTCATGATATGTTTGCTTATCTTGCTCCATGTCTATATTCCACATATTTCTGTGTCTCTGTGTATTTACATCAATCTGTCTACATCCATCTGTCTATGGAGACAGAGAGATAATTTCTTCGGGCTGTTACCTTTCATCCCCACATGAATCATCGGACTCAGTGGGAGTCGAGGTGCTCGATGGTTCTCAGCAGGTTCTTTTTTCTGCTCCTGAATACCCACTAGATTTTGAAGGCAGAGCCCCTTCCAATTAGCTACAACAGCCCCTGTGCCTTCCCCAGCAAGGAGTCACGAACCAGCCGATCCCAGGCCCACTCTTCCTCTCCAAGGAATGGAGGAGGCAAAAAGCTACGTCATTTGCCACACACAGACCATTGGAAAGGACGCAGGCTGGGAGTGCAGAGTGGATTCGCATCCATGTAGAAGGTGGCAGAGGCAACGTGCTGAAGTGGCACAGACACTAGACGAAAAGTCAAAAGATATCTCCTAGTCTTGTTGAGACCCTTCTCTGTGCCTCAGTTTCCTTTATCTGTAAGGGACAGAGACTGGATTTTCATTAGTGTGAGAAATCCCCAGTCAAAAAGATTCCATCTTCCAAGGCAAGTGGTCACCTTATCTGCAACTTACATTCTTAGAGAATTGTCTAGCAGAGTGAGAAATAAAATGACTTACCCAAGGTCACAGTATCAGCATGCACCAGAGGCAAGGCTTCCTGGTTATTCCCTAAACTAAGCATATACTACACATCTCATATAGAGAGTGTGAGAATTGAACAAACACTTTGTAACCCTTAAAGTCCTAGGTGAGTGGCAGGGTAGTACAGTGGCTAGGGAACTAGCTTCCGAGGCAGGAATCAATCAGCTAGTCTCTGTGAAGCACTTGTGATGTGGCCATCACGGGGATAGGAATGCAGAGGTTCAAGTCCTATCTCTGTCCCACTGGCCCGTCTGACCTGGGGCAAATCACTTAACTGGTCACTGCTAGATTATAAAGTGCCGGGAAAGGTGGTGATCTACTTTGGTAGGTGAGGTTCCTCACCCAGAGCTCCAGACAAAAATGAAATTAGACTTTAAGGGAAAAAAGGTGGAAGCGTTATATAAAGGTAAGCTATTTTTATTATTCATATGATCATTGACCTAGAGATGTAAGCTACGCAAGGTGCCTTGGAAATTATCTAGTCCAACTCCCTCATTTTGCTGATGAGGTAACTGAGACCCACTCCCCAACCCCCACCTCCCCCAGAGCTTAAGAGACTTGCTTCCAGTTCTGTTCTCCTCATTGGTGAGTCCTTAGCTGGTTCTGCCATTTTGGGAAAGGACTTAGTCATGCACACTTCACCCTCAGAGCAGCTTTCTCTCTGGGCTTCTCTGTTACCCTAAGAGCCTCCTTGTCCCATAAAGGTGTCCCTTATCTTTCCAGCTTCCCATTCTGTTTTATCTTCCCATGTTAGAATATAAGCTTCTTGAGGATAGGTACTGTCTTTAAGTCTTCTTGTATTTTTATTGCTAGTGCTTAGCACACTGTCCGTCACATAGTAAGTATTCAATAAGTGCTTTCCCATGTCCCTCTCTCCC
>NW_025350055.1:0-2383 GCF_016433145.1 Gracilinanus agilis
TATATATATATATATGTATATATATAGGATCTACTAGGCTGAGGCAGGATTAGAACCCACATCTCTGACTCCATTGCCCGGGCTATTATATCATGCTATCATTTGGTAGAAAGGAAAGAGCATCAGACTAGAAGTCTGACGTCCTGGGTTCCAGTTCTAGTTCTGTCACCAAACTAGCTGTATGACTCTGGTTAAGTCAGTTTACTCCTCCAGCTCTGTTTCCTATAGATGTGTAAAATGAAGATAATAATTGTTCCCACCTCCCGGGGTTAATGCAAAGTTCAACTAACTCAGGTAATGTGTGGAAAGCATTTTGTAAATCGTAAAGCACTGGATGAGCATCATTTGCTCTTGTTGTTGTTGCTGTTGCTGTTGTTACCATTATTACAGCTTCTACCCTTTGTCCCAGAGTACAGAACAACTCTAATCCCTTTGCCACTTTACAGCTCTTCAGGTACCCGAAGACAGCTTTCATGCCCAAGCTTAAGTCGCAGTCACTTAACCTCTCCGTCTGTTGGTTTTCCTCAGTGGTAAAACGAGGCAGTTGGATTAGGTGATCTCTACGGTCCCTTTCAACTTGGCCCCAGGATGAGTGTGTATGGCCATGGCAGCTAAAAGCTATGAAGCCCTATCTTGGCTGGGAGGTGGACTCATTGATTGCATAGGTCTTTCTTGTTCCTAACCCCTTTTGATGTGTGGTATTTGCTGTTGAGCAAAAGCACCAGAACTCTGAAGAAAGGGAAAGAGGCTGTACTTATGGAGTCAGAAGGAAGAAAAAGAGTTTAGGTAGTCTCTGCTTTTCAGTGACGGGTCCAGAGAGCTTTAGAAGCAGCGAGATATTCCTCTAAGTCAAAGGCCAAACACGACATGGGATCTCTGACCCCAACCCCCTCTTCCCTCCACCTTGGGAAAAAGTGCAATTCAAATAGCACCTCCCCACTGAGGGAAAGTTCCATGCCTGGGGATAGAGACACAAAGATCAAAAGTAAACAGACCCTGCCTTCTCTGGAGGAGGGGTGGAAGGAAGAAATGGCAACAGGTACACTGTTCAGTCTATACGAGAAAATCCGGAGTCCTTTCAGGAGAGAAAGGAAGCAACAGGTGAGGACTAGACAAGTCCGAGAGTCAGAGCTGAGCCCATTTGTTACTTCTTCACACCTTTAGTCATTGATTCCCTTGATCAAACAATAACTTGAGTAATGAGTAATGACATTGCTTCTTTTCCCCATCAATGGCACTTCCCCCTGCCCTGCTGGAGCCCTCCCTCCAAAACAAAGTCCAGCCAAGGCTAACAGATGGCATGCCTCATTCCACATCTGTAGTCCACCACCTAGGTGTTGAAAGGATGGATTTTTACCCCCAGTTTCCTGAAGTCAGAATCAGTCCTACCATCATTTATTTTCCCAGCTGTAAGAGAAGAAGAGCAAAACACGACATAGACTTAGGAAAATCAAGAGCCCAAAATGCCGGTCCTCTGGCTATTTTCAATCAAGACTTCAAAGCATGCAGCCCTATATTGTTGTCCCTTCAACTAGAAGCTGATTTGGGAGCTCCTGTTCTTGGATTAGCTCACTTCTTCTTTTCTCTCCTCTGGGCACTGCTGAAATGGAATCTGCCCCACTGGGCACTCCCCTGGGGGAGAGAGGCTTTCTGTAGCCTGACCTTTAACCACTTCGTTTCAGGGCACGATTCTAGCTGCCTTTGTCAGATGCCTTTGGGGGGGCGGTACCATGGGGCCCCAGAGGAGTAGGGTTCAGCAGGAATGGGGTGGAGGAAATTGAATTGGATTCTCAAGAAGTTGTTAGACACCAAATGGAAATTATCAGGATTTAGAGCTCATTGTCATAAAATAAAAGAGAGATGCTATTAACATCCCCTGACAGATGCCGCTGCCCCTCCCACAAAGAAAGGGAGGGGGAATGAAAAAGTCTGTCATTTAATTAGCAGAACATTGCTACTACTGGTGATGTCTGTTCATGTGGCTATTTCTGTTCTTAAACCACTCCTGTTTGGGGGAACTTGGGCGTCCGCCGTTGTTTTTTTCCCAAAGCCACAGTGGGGTGCTGTAGCGACAGGATCTCGCCATTAACTTTTAATTCCTTTGCTTTCGTTGGTCATTTAACATTATTTAAAAGTATGTTTTGGCTGGTGAATAATGCTTTTGGACTGCATTCAGAATGTGTAAACAGCTGTAGTAAAACTTGCTCTCTTGGAAAGAAAATCTCTGCAGAGGGGCTGCTGGGTAGCCGCGTGGGTTAAGGGATGAGCCTTTCACCTTTGCAAACCTGAGTTCAAATCCCTTTTCCTCAGAAATTAAAAAAAAAGGAGGTCTTAGCTGTAGGTTTGGGTTTTTTCTTTTTTTTTCCTTTTTTCCCTTTCTCCC
>NW_025350056.1:0-2797 GCF_016433145.1 Gracilinanus agilis
CCCCGGCTCTGGGCTCCCGGGCGCCCCCATTCCTGGAATCAAACCGACCTCGCCAGCCCGTCCGGTCCCGAGGGCCGGGGCCCCTCTCTCTCCCTTCCTCCCTCGGAGGGCATTGGGCGAGAACCGGGAGGCATTTCCCGCTACGGGGAACTCCTGGAGGGAAAACTTCTCCCACCTTCGCGCGACTCTTCGGCTCCGAGTAGACCAGAAATGAAGGGGTCACCCGCCCGGGGCCACTCACTCCGGCGGGACTTGAATTCAGGTCTTTGCGGTTTGAAGCCCAGCTAGCCCGCCCCGCTTTCCCTAAACTAAGGGGAACACTTGTCTCCCCGCTGCTGGGCATCCCCAGTCTGCCCTGCACGGTCAGGGTTGAGTTGGGTAAATGTTATATTAAAACTTCACCCCCATTGCCTGACCCTCACCGCTCTTCGCCCTTGGAACTGACAGTATGGTTCAAGGAAGGGGTTTAAAACAATAAAACAGGGGGCAGCTGGGTGACTCAGCGGATGGAGAGCCAGGCCTAGAGACAGAAGGTCCTGGGTTCCAATCTGACCTCAGACACTTCTCAGCAGGGTGACCCTGGGCAGGTCACTTAACACCCCCCCCCCTCCGCCCCAATTGCCTAGCCTTTACCACTCTTCTGGCTTGGAACCAATACGCAGTATTGATTCTGAGACGGAAGGGAAGGGTTAATAGATAAATAAATAAAACAATTCCCGATAAACCTGATTTTCCCCTACCAGAACAGATGCTTGAAGTTTAGGTTACAATTAGAGCTTCCTCCTGACTCAGAGCTGGTTTAAACCTGGGTTTAAAGTCAGGGTTCCTGTCCCCAGGTCCCTGCTTCCTTCCCCGAGACCCCACAGCCTGCTCTGAGACCTGAGAAAGAACCCCTAAAGCTGGAAACCCTGCTCCCACCCCCAACTCCCTGACTCTAGGAGCTGGGCTTCCGTGTGTTCATCTGTAAAATGGGAAAATAATACTGGTACTTCTGAGAGGGGAACCAGCCGCCCTTCCCAGGATTTCTAGCTGGCAGGGACTTTGGAGTCTCTTCATTTGATAAATGAAAAAACCGAAGCCCTGGGAAGGCAGGCCACCCTGTTGTTGGGGGGGGGGGGGGGAGATGATGCCTTATCACTGTTACCCCCTTAAAGACGGGGTACTCCAGCTAAAGAAGCCTGGGGAAGAGGGGGGCTGGGGCTTTGCTCTCACTGGGGTGGGGGGGGGGAAGTTGGCCAATTTCCTGAAGGGACAGATGAACTCTGGGAGTTCCCCTCTAGGCTGCCACCCATTTGACACCCTTCTTGTGTAAAAACCAACAGCCCTCCCAACCACCAATGTCCTCTGAAGCAAACCGATGGATGGGCATCATCCATAAAATGCCTCCTGGGTGTCAGATGCTGCGCTGGGGGACAGGGATACAAACACAAAACGAGGTTTTACATCCTCTGGGGGGGAGGCACAGGGGACCCAAATAGACACAATACCAACAGTAATTAGGAGTGGGAAGACTTAACCACTGGAAGAATTGGGAAAGACTTCTTGGAGGAGGCGGCCCTTGACATGAGGCCTCTGGGTGCCAGGAAGCAGGGGAAGAAGGGAAGAGGATTCCAGACATGGGGCAGCTGGTACAAGACGGCAACCCTCTCTAGCTCTCGAGGTGGTGCCAGCCACTCAGCTAGCCCCTCAAAGAAAGGTCACAATTTCCTTCTCCCCAGGGTGTTCTGCCCTTAAATACAGGGGCTGGGTATGACAGACTAAAATCACCGAATCTCAAGAGCGACACCTTTGGTTTTCTGTAGAACTGGGGCTTTTAACTTGAGGTCTACAGGGAGATTTTGGAGGTTGTGAGGTAGGCGAATGTTTTTGGTAATTAGATTTCAATTTAATTGGTGTCCTCTGTAATCCGATGGATCACATGCATTTGAAAATACAATCTCCTGATCAGAAACACCCTCCTTGATCTTTTACTTATTTATTTAAAAACTCCTACTTTCTGTCTTAGGATCTGTTGGCTCCAAGGCAGAAAAGCAGTAAAGGCTAGGCAATGGGGGCTAAGTGACTTGCCCAGTGTCTGAGGCCAGATTGGAACCCAGGACCTCCCATCTCCAGGCCTGGCTCTCCATCCAATGAGCTACCCAGCTTCACCTTCCACAGTCTTTATTGATTCCCTTGAAATGTGAGTTTTCTAAACAGGAGTTAGTAGAGACATTTGCCCTGTGAAAAGGGCCCTTCCCACCAGTACCCATGCAGGATGGAAAGGAATAATTCTGTCCCAGTTGCAAAAGCCAGTCATATGAAGTAGCATGAGTCACAAGAGCAAAAGGAAGGAGATGGTAACTATCCACTACCCCTTTTCCCCCCGTAAATTAATGCTTTCCTTCAAATACGGCTTCAAAAACTTTCTAGCTGTGTGACCCTGGACAAGTCACTGGACTCCAATTCTCTAGCCCTTATGTCTCTTCTGCTGTTTAGCATTGATCTAAGACAGAAGGTATGGGTTAAAAAAAATGAATACTTCCTTTCATGTCTTAGTTTGTAAGTTTAGAAAACCATACAGGACCAGTGGAGATATCTGAAGTGACTAGCCATAATAGCCGACCAAGAGCTGTTCTTTACAGTGACAGAAATAGGGAAATTAAATCTGGCCACAGACACTTTCTAGCTATAGGACCCTGGGCAAGTCACCTAACTCCAATTGCCCAGCCCTTGCCATTTTTTTGTCTTATAAGTAATACTAAGACAGAAGGGGAAGGAAGGAAGGAAGGAAGGAAGGGAGGGAGGGAGGGAGGGAGAA
>NW_025350057.1:0-4635 GCF_016433145.1 Gracilinanus agilis
CCCGCCCTCCCCCAACTATGCAGCCAACATCCGCCCGGCTCCTCCCCGCCCCCTTCTTCCTCTTTTCCCTCCTCCCCCTTCCCTTTCTCCACCTCCTTCTCCTCGTCTCCCCTTTTCATCCTCTTCTCCCTTCTTCTTCTTACCCTTCCTCCCTTCTCCTCCAGGGTCTTAGGAACGTAGACTGTGACCTTGGCCTATATCTAAGCTAACCCCCTTATTTTACAGATGAAGAAACTGAGGCCCAGAAAAATTACATAAGGAGCAAAGCCCCCTCCCTCCACATTTTGCCTACTCCACTTTCTACTATTATTTTCTAATAGCTCTAAATTCGTTGGATCAATAGATTTAGAACTGAAAGGGATCTTTCTAATCGTCTAGTATAGCCCCCTCTTTTTACAAATAATAATAATGTAAATAAATAATTTATAAATAATAATACTTTGTGCTAAGCACTTTATAGTTATTTCATTTGATTCTCACAACAGCCCCTCTGGAGGTTGGTGCTGTTATCAGTCCTATTTCGATGATGAAGAAACTGAAACACCTAGATTAGTTGTCCTTCCCAGGATTACACTTATTCCCAGGAATAAGTAACAAAGCTAGAATTTGAAAATCTTTTTTTTTTTAAGGGAAGGGAGAATAATTATGTAGTCTTCCTACCAAGTTCCATACCAAGACAAGGATGTTTGGTCAGAAAGATGGGAAAAGCAGGATTCCCTACCTCTGATTCATGGCACTTCCAGACCAGTGGGGGTGAGGATAGAACAACAAACATAGGGGTCTCACTGACTCATTCTGGGGAAGTAACTCCTGGACTTCAGTTGCCTGACTCTGCCAGATAGGGAGGATGACCCAGCCTAGCCAGAATAAGAATCTCTTTTATAAGCAGGACCCTCCAGGAAAAAAAAAAAAAAAAGAGGGGGAGGAGGGAGGGAATTTATTCTGCCTAAGAGAGCCAAGACCATTGTTTGGACCTCTAAAGCTGATAATCATATGATTTATGAGACTGTGTGGAGAAAGGTAGTTACTCACCCAAGGTCATATTGCCAGAGAATACATTATCACCAACCTAAGGTAGAGGGGAAATGAGACTCAAGAACAAAGCAGTGGGCCCTGGCCCAATCCTTTCTGCCTTCTTCCCTTTCACTGGAGGAGAGTGAAGAATGTGACCCAGGCCCCAAGACAATGGCCTTCCTTTCAGCTCAAACACATAGGCGAGCCAGAAAAGGAACAGTCCCAGACAGACTCTGCCCTCAGACAACTCACAGTCTAAGGGTGAAGAGGAGAGTCATCCATTAAAAACCCAGACAATGCATGATAATTTCCAATTGAGTGATACTAACTAGAAGCTCTGGGAAATCTGACAAGGACCTTCAGCAGGTGGGTGGAGAACCAGGAAAAGAGCCTTGTTATTAAAACCTAGAGACAGAAGGAGTATCTAAGAGAAGAAGGTGAAAGACAGTATCAAAGGCTGCAAAGAAGTCATTTGTCAAATAAGAAATCATTGGTAACTCTGGAGAGAGGATATTGATTGAATGATGAGGTTGGAAGCCACACTGCAGAGAGTTAAGAAGAAAATGAGATATTTAATTGATGTCACATTTCTTGCCTTCTTAATGAATAACAGAAAGAATCTGGAACTCAAAAAAAATTAATAATTGTTAAATTGATTTTTAAATATTTATCGACAGTGCAATGATCTGGGACAATCCTGAAGACTTATGACAGGGAATACTATGTACCTCCAGAGAAAGAACTATTGGAGTTGTCATTCACATCAGTGTATCTCTGGTTTTATTTGGAAGTTTTGGTTTTATGAGTATGTTCTTACAAAAATGGCCAATATGGAAGTGTGTTTTGCATGACAATAAAAAAGGTTTTAAAAAATAAATAAAATTAAAATAACTATCAAGTACTATGAGAAGAAAAAGAGGAGGAAATATAAAATTTAGCTATTACATGGCTCCTGTCTTCAGTAATGGGCTCCCACTTTCTAGAAGAGGAATATGATGAGATATATAAGATCTAGGACAATTCTGAAGGACTTATAATATTGTTTTATCATTGTATTGCTGATAATAGCAAAGTCTATCACAGTTGATCATTCCACAATATTCCTGTTAGTGTATATAATGTTCTCCTGGTTCTGCTTATTTCACTCTGCATCAGTTTACGTAGATTTTTCCAGATCTTTCTGAAATCCTTACAGCACAATAGTATTCCATCACCATTATTTGCCACAATTTATTCAGCCATTCCCCAATTGATGGACATCCTTTCAATTTCTGATTCTTTGTCATAAAGCAGGGTTTCTTAACCTAAGATCTATAAACTTGTTTGATTTGGGTTTTTTGTTTTGTTTTTCATACCTGTATTTCAATAAACATGACCTCTTTTAAAAAGAAGAAGAACAGAGGAAGAAAGGAAGTAGAGGCACCTAAGAATATTCCAAAGAAGATTAGCCAAAAAGGAAGTATGTATAAAAAGGAAGTATAGAATGATTGCAAATGGGGATGGGTGGATGAAATGAGGGATTTTTAAGGAAAGGAAAAAGATGTGTTTGCAGGCATCAGGGAATCTGGTAGTAGTCGGAAAAAGATTGAAAATTAGATAGAGTATGGGTGATAGAGGGGACAGTTGGCTGAAGAAAGAATGAGACGGAAAGGGAGAGAAGAGATACCTCTTCATGTGTGTGTTAGTTAAAATCACCTGGGGTTCTTGTGACAGAGGTGAAGGAAGAGACAGTAGGAGACATCTGGAGAAATGGCTCTTGATAAATAGCATCCTTTGTTCAGTAGAATAAAAAACAAGGTTTTTAGCCCAAAGGGTAAAATTCACAGACAGGCTTATTGCTGCTCCTAGTGAACAGGCTGTATAGTGTTGCAGTGGGCCAGATTCAAGAAGATCTGAGTTTTAGCTGTATGACCCTGAGCTAGTCACTTCACTGCTATTTGCCTCAGTTCCCATATCTGTAAAATGGATGCAATAATAACATCTACCACTCAGGGCTGTTGTGAGGATCAAACAAGATAATAATTGTGACGCACTTACCAGAGTACCTGGCTTAGTAAGTGCTATACAAATGTTACTTATTATTACTATTATCCCTTTCCTGGAATTCAGTCCTACATCACCTTTGGAATTCAGATCATGTGGCACCTCACAGGTCATGTGAGACCTTTCCTACAACCCCAGCTGCTATATTTACTTAAATGTACACACATTATTTTCCCAGTAGAATGTCAATTTCTCAAGAGTAGACTGTTGCCTTTTATTCTGTATTTCCCTGGTGCAGTAGATACACACTAAAGTGTTTATAGATGCTTTATTTATTGTGCACAGTAGGCACAAAATACATGTTTATTGAAAGATGGAGTGTGAAATGAATTGTTTTAAATAGCAACCCACTGATTTACAGATTCTTCCCAATGGATAATGGTTCTATCTAGGAAGTCTTTTCTGATGATCCCCATCAAAAGTAACGTCCCCCCTCCTCTAAAACCCTAAAGTGGAATGGTTGCTCTCTTATGAGAGAGGAAATAAGGTTTAGAAAGAGTACTAGACCTGGGATCAAGTCCTAACTCTGCTACTTACAGTTCTGGGGAAGCCTCTTCACCTTTGGATGTCAGTTCAGTGTCCTCATTTGTAAAATGGGATCAATAATATTGGTACAAGTGAGTGATGAGGAAAATGCTCTGTAAACTTTAAAGCACCATAGAAACATAAATTATCATTTTATCATGGGTCTACTCACATACAGTCTTGGTTTGAAGTTATTGTGGCCAGGTTTTGGTCTTCCTTCTAAATTGTAGGTTCCCTGAGGGCAGATCTTCTCCTTCTCTGCATCCTTCACCCACCATGAGCTCCTTAAGAGCAGAGCCAGGTTCTACCCTTCCTACTAATCTCTAACAAGCTGAGTACAGGGATGGGCACAAAATGGGGTTCAAAGAGGGACCTAGAGGAGTCCCTCAAAATATGCCAATACATCAAAACTCTCCATAGATTTATAGAATATCAGACATGGATTATAAACTCTTAGAGTTGGAAGGAACCTTAGACTAAAGAACTAAATAGGTGATTATAATATAGAATGTCAGAGGAGCAGGTAGGTGGTTCAGTGAATAGAGGCCTGGGGATGGGATATCCTGGGTTCAAATGTAGCCTCAGACGCTTCCTAGTAATGTGATCCTGGGCAAGTCATTTACCTCCCACTGCCTAACCCTTACCATTCTTCTGCCTTAGAACCCATAACTTAGTGTTGATTTTAAGACAGGAGGTAAAGGTTTTATATTGGATATAGATATAGAGAGAAAGAGTGGGGAAAGAAAAGGGAGGGAGGGAGAGAGACAAAGAGAAACAAAGAGAAACAAAGAGACAGAAAGAGACAGAAAAACAGAGAGGAAAGAAATGGAGAGAAAGACAGAGAGAGAGTGAAGGAGGGTAGGGGGAGAGAGAGAGACAGAGGGAGAAACATAAAGAGAGAAAGAGGGAAAGAGAGAAAGTGAAGGAGGGGAGGGAGAGGGAGAGGAAGAGAGAAACAGAGAGAAAGAGAAGGTGAGAAAGAGAGTGAAGGAGAGCGAGAGAAGGGGGAAAGAGAGAAAGAGAGAGAGAGAGAGAGAGAGAGAGAGAGAGAGA
>NW_025350058.1:0-4235 GCF_016433145.1 Gracilinanus agilis
CCTTCCTTCCTTCCTTCCTTCCTTCCTTCCTTTCTCCAATTGATGGGCATCTTCTTAGTTTCCAATTCTCTCATTACAGAAATATCTGTACATATGGGTCTTTTTTTTGGTAGTATAGTATCAGTAGAGGAATTGCTGGGTCAAAGTATATGCACAGTTTAAGAACTTTTTGGCTGGTTCCAATTTGCTTTCCAAACTGGTTAAGACTAGTTCACTTCCATCAGCAGTGCCATTAGTGTACCTAATTTCCCATACCTCCTCTAGCATTTGTCATCTCATCTTGGCTAATCTGATTGATGGGAGGTGATAACTGAGTTTTTAAAATTTACATTTCTTTAATTATTAGTGATTTAGAATATTTTTGCCATATGGTTATTTGTACAATGCCTTTAAAAAAACTTTTATATGCCTATCAAATTTATAGGTGATACAAAACTAGGCGAAATTGTTGATCTATTGGTCTGAAGAACTGAAAATGAGATGGTAAAACCTCAGAATCAATCACCTAAGTTTAAGGAAGGGTAGAGGAGGTGTGAAGTGATTCAACAGTTAAAAAAGCTGAGTTTTATTTCATTTTAAATTTAATAAGTTATAGTGTGATATGACAGCCTCATCTTTAGCTAAATTAGTGGAAGAAAATATATTGCTAGACAAACTTTATTTGGAATCTTTTTTATTTGTCTGTCTGTCTATCTATCTATCTATCTATCTATCTATCTATCTATCTATCTACCTATCTATATCTGGTTGATACAGAGAACAGTTAGCAGTGATTTAGGAAAAACAGGGGATTCTATGAGGCCAATTTCCCCCAGGTGTTAGTACAATTATGTGGTATTTTGCATATCTTTATGTATGTATATTGTCTCCCTTGATAGAAAAGTTCTTAAAGGCAGAGATTTTCATTTTTATCCTCATACTCCCTTAGCCTAATGTAGTGCCTGGCACATGGTAGGTATTTAATAATGTTTATTGACTTGAAGATAGAGGATCTGGGTTCCAATTCTAGTTCCATGAATTGCAACCTGAATTACCTTGGCCCACTGATTTAATTTCTTTAGGCCTCAGTTTCCTCATTTATAAAAATTGGAGATCGAACTAGATAAATTCTTTTAGCTCTCAATTTTTGATTCAATATAAACATCCACTTTTATTATTGTTATATTTAGCAAATCCTAAAGTTAGGATATAAGATGTTATTTTCAGTTGTATTGAAAATATCTAACCAATTTTGTTCTCAAGGGAACTTAAAGCTTTTTATGAAAGAAAGAAGCCAGTGGATGAGATAATAGGCACTCCACAAAAATAGGTCAATATTACTTTATTGCCCTTACATGAGGTTCAAGGGAAGTTAGTGTTTTAATTTAATAATTTGCTTAGGTTATATTGCTGAACATCTTGTGCAGAATTTTGTTTCATCATGTTATTGTATTGCTTTAAAACCTTCAGTGATTCTCTAGTACATTCAAGACAGTTTGAATTTGAATTCTGACTTAAAAAAAATATTTTAAAACCCTTACCTTCCATTTTAGAATCAATACTATGAATTGGTTCCAAGGCAGAAGAGCAGTAATGGCTAGGTAATAGGGATTAAGTGACTTGCCTAGGGTCACATAGCTGGGAGGTGCCTGAGGTAAGATTTGAACCTAGGATCTCCCATCTCTAGGCCTGGCTCTCAATCAACTAAGCCACCCAGCTGTCCCTCAGTATTTGACTTTTAAGTCTTTTAGTAATTTGGCCTCATCTTTCCTATATAATCGAATCCTTCATTAATTCTCAAAAGCAAGGGGCAGCTGGGTAGCTCAGTGGAGTGAGAGCCAGGCCTAGAGACAGGAGGTCCTAGGTTCAAACCCGGCCTCAGCCACTTCCCAGCTGTGTGACCCTGGGCAAGTCACTTGACCCCCATTGCCCACCCTTACCAATCTTCCACCTATGAGACAATACACCGAAGTACAAGGGTTAAAAAAAAAAAAAAAAGCAAGCTATTCTAAGCAGGCTGACCTCATTGTCCTCAATAGTGTTCATTTCATTGCCAAGATCATCTTTTTTCTCTGCTTCTTTGAATTCTACCCATCCTCCAAAGTCCAAATAAACTTCTATCTTCTCTGCAAAGCTTCCAACTGTCCCAACCTACAATGCATTTTCCTGCTTTCGAACTCATATATCCTACAGCTGTGATGGTGAATCTATGGAATGTATGCCAGAGATAGCATGCATAGACCTCTCTATGGGCATGCATGCCAAGGATCCAGTGCCCCAAGAACCTAGTGCACCCCTCCCTACAGTAGAGTTCAAGAGAGTTCCTAATTAGAAAGCCAGAGGGAGGCGCAGCTGGGCTGCTTCCTTCTTCCCTCACCCCAATAGGAATTAGTAAGCAGGTCTTTTCAAGACAGCATCCCTTACAGGACCAGATTGCCCCACCCCATTCAGAATACAATGACATCTTCATTACCTTTGGCCTGAGTGAGACAGAAACAACTTGTCTTTACTATCAGAAACAACCAGTATCTTTACTATACAAAGTATTTTGGGAATTTGGGGATGTGTCTTTTGAATTTGTACTGTGGCACCTTGATACACAAGCACCTTAAGTCATGAGCAATTTGAGACACGAGCAGTCACAATCGGGATTTTTGCTTTAAATCACGAGTGGATATTTGAATCATGAGCTTCTGGCACTTTCCACTAGATAGCCTGCTGAACATTTGGTTTCACAAGTTACAAGAGGATGTCTCGTTTATTAGTTCAGTATTTATCTGGCTGTGTGAGCATCTGTATTGAATTGCTTTTGCTTTCTTCTTTATTTTTGTCTTTATTATTAGGTTTTTTTGGGCAAATTTCTTAACTTTTAACCATGGGTCCTGACGAGGGAGGAATTGAAGGAGTTACAGCAGCAGCAGCATGTGAAAGTTTTGTAGGAAATTAGTGGAGAGGAAGCCGAGGTGGATGAAGTAATCAGTACAAGCAAGATTAAGGAAATGTTGAGAATTTGGGAAAAATTAAACAGTTTATTGAAAAGACATACCCAGAAAAAGTTTCAACAGGTCATGGTTTGGAGCTATGTGACAATACGTGTTTCACATATTATTGAAATGTTCTAAAAGGGAGGAAGAAACAAACTTCCATGGAAAGGTTTTTGTTGAATCAGCCTCAAAGTGAGATGGAGGAAAGTGTGGCAAAACAGCCAAAATTCAGTGAAGAAAATGATGATAAGTAAAGTAAAAAGACAGCAATTAAGTTTAGCAATAAAGTTACATATCATAAGTAATATGTAAGGCCAATTTTGCATTTAAATGTAGTGTTATATGTATAGAGAGTAAGTTATGTTAAGTGATAGCATACAAAATGAAAACCTTTTCTGCCAGCATCTTCCCCTTATGTTGAAGGTAAATAATATTTCAAAAGCAAGTTTATTTCTTTACATTCTTTCTTATCTCTAAATATATTTATTTGTTATTTATAAAGTACATTTTCGTATTTAAAAGCATATAAAATAAAAATTCGTGTTTTTTTGGTGGACAGATGAGATTAATTGCATTTCCATTAATTTAAATGGGGAAATTTGATTTGACACTTGAGTAAACTGAGTTACAAGCTTGGCCATGGAATGAATTAAACTCATGTGCCAAGGTACCACTGTACTTTAAAAATGTTCAAAACTGTGATTTAGGTATAAGTTTTATGAACCTGAGGCTAGGCTAACAGCCTCTTCATCTCCCTTCCCCAGTTTCTTTCACAAGCAACTTTTGGCTGCTTTAATTTTCATTCTTCTTCCCCCTCATCTCTTATTAACCTAGCCAGTTCAATTTGCATTTAAAGGGGTGCCTGCCTGAAGGAGAACAGGTAGGCTTCAAGCTCTGGAAAACACACTAGTGGCTTGTCAATCTCCCAATCAGCCCTGCATTCAGTTTAAAACCTGACTTCAACCCTTGACCATTTGCTAAAAAGGTTAATTTGTAGAATACTCCTTTTCAGGAAGGCTGGAATGTGATGGGGGTCAATACATCAGGATGATTTCATTTAAGCTAAGGGGTATATTTTCCTATAAATAAGGAGTTTTCCTATAAGCTGGGGCTTTTTAACTTTTTCCCCCCTAGGTTTGAGGGGATCATAGTTCACATAACTAGAGAGGAGCCAAGTGCTTGTATTCCTCACCTCTCCCAAAGCCTGAGTACATCACTGCCCAGCAGTCCAGTGAGAGTGCTTCCTTCCTCCCCTGGGTGAAGTAAAGGGGA
>NW_025350059.1:0-2716 GCF_016433145.1 Gracilinanus agilis
TATAATTGGTCCATGTAAAGTAGGAGGAAGCCACAGGAAGTGACGAAAGGAATGGTCTTTATAAGTGGCAAGAACTTCCTGTGAGGAGGTCCTCGGCCTTGAACTTGATTCTGCAGGAATCCAGGCTGAGGACCTTGGACTGCTTTCTATTTCTATTAGTACTATCACATGGGTGAGTGAAAAAAGGATGATTCCCTTCCTTGGCTTGTTCTAGAAGTACTAGCCTCTGATGAGGCCCCTCCTTTTGGAGGAGGTCTTAAGGCTAAACCCTTGTTTAATTGACCCCAAGACCCTTTGGCTGGGGCTTCTGGTGCCCTGCTGGACTAAATCCAGGGGCTGAGCACATAGTCTAGCTCTTTAAGCTAGATATCTTATTCTGCCCTCTTTCTCATTTCTCTACTTTCACTCTTTCCCTCTATTTTATAAACAAATTGCTAAAAATCATTTGGAATTGATTAATTCCTGGAGACCACACTGATAAATTTAGTCTAACCCTTTTATTTTTACCCCTTACATTTCTGGCCCTTATACTTATATGCTGCTGAGGAAAATAATCCAAACCTACTTCTTTCCTTGTATTTTTTTCTTTTTCAGGAAAATATTATTGTTGCAATTAATTTTTTTTGGTTGGTCAGGGCCAAAGCACCAGGATGAGGCCAAGTCAGACTGGGGGTAAAGATCTAGTTTCTGTTTGTGTTTCAGGCTTTACCTTGGAAACAGGTTCAGTCTGAGATCTCACATAGGTCAGATGGTCACCCAGATGTTTCAGCAACTTCACCTTCTCCCCAAGGTAAAGCCTGCAGCTCCAGTAATCAAGTAATTCTCCATGACTGGATGCTTTTGAGGCATCCAGGCTACAGACCCACTCACTTTAGGCATCTTCTGCACAGCCTGGATGACAGTCTTGAGTTTTACCTTCCCCAGCTCAGTGGAAAAGCATGACACCAAGCATAGAGCAACTTTTTCATTTTTGAAAAATAAACCCACGTAGGAGTAGAAGTCCCTGAAATAGAGGTTTTCCAGGTGGTTGATAACAACCTTGGCTTTGAGAGAGAAATTTTAGCATATCTAAAAGGTTGAAGATCATGGTACCAGAGAGGCAGGGGATGGCAACAAAGGGTGGCAGCTGGTCCCAGGTGGTAGTGGGTAGACTGAGTTGGTGACCTATAGAAAAATGAAGGACAAAGGTGAAGGACACTCAGGAATACTATTGAAAATCTTCTAACTCTGTGTCTAAGATTATGAGTCAATTTCTCAGAATAAGTGAAATCACACAGTAGTGACATTTACACACACACTCGCTTACACACATACTCTCTCTCTCTCTCTCTCTCTCTCTCTCTCTCTCTCTCTCTCTCTCTCTCTCTCTCTCTCTCATATGCATATATTATAGACATAAACTAGCCCTGAGATTTCACACTGGTATAGGGAATTGACAGGACAGGAAACTTCTTCTACCTTTTCCTTTTCAGGTTAAAGTAAACTCTCTGTAAGTTATAGTCATATTACTGTCTAGAGCAGTGATGGGCAAACTTTTTTAAGAGGGGTTCAAAGGAAAGGAAATGCTCATCTGTCAGACTGTTTCTAAGGCAACTCTTTCAAAGTTTCATTGTATTGTATCCTACTCATTATATTTGTCAGATTAAGAATAATGTTGCAGGGTGGATAGAACATTTTAGGGGACCATATCTGGCCCATGGGCTGTAATTTGCCCATCACTGATCTAGAGCACTAAAGGGTTAAGTGTCTTACTCAGGGGTTGGTAGTGAGATTTGAACTGGGATCTGCCTGGCTTTGAGGCTAGTTTTTTTTTTTCCAATTCCCTTTTTTTTTCTTAAATGATAATACCCGCATTTAATCTCAGAAAACAAATAAGACAAGTTTTTTTTTTAAACAAGAGCAAAGTATTTTTTATGTATAAATTGATTAGTTAGTTCTTAAGAAGAAATAAAGGTGTTCTTAAATAATATCTATTTATAACCTAGAGCTAATGCTTATTTGAGAGACATTGGCATGGGCCTTAATTCCCATCAAATTACATTCCAACAGTAGTCAGAAAAAAAAATGACCCAATCTAAATGTAAGGAAGAAAACAGGAAAAGAGAAAGGGGGAAAGAAGAAAAAGAGATCTCTAACCCAACTGGACTCTCTGATATTGATATAAGTTTGACCAACCCATTGCAAAATCAATTAATCACAGAAATCATAACAGGAAAATATTTTTAAATTAATTCTAGAATAAATTGATCATGGAAATTATGTAGTTGACGACAGAAGGTTTGAGATTCATACTGCTTAAAGGCATACATGTTCATCCATTCTGTGTAGCTGCCACCTTTTAATTGAGACATATGGGGAGTTTCTGATTGGGACACTTAATAGCCCTAACAGCTTGCTATTCCAGAGAAATTCAATTACAGTAAATATAGCAGTAGTAGATACACTTGCGTTGGCATGCTACTTGAAAGGTTGGCACAGAAAGACTGTATTTTGTAAAATAAAAACCTAATGAATTTCATTTTATATCTATGAAAAGGCACATTTCAACATTGGAAATGTGCATAAAAATAAATGTTGTCATTAGGAGTGGTTAAGGTAAAATACAAACTGACATCTTTACTGAAATATTTACACAAACCATCCCCCCCCCAGAAATTCTTACTTATGTCCATGGGAAGATATAATTATGATATGGATATAATTATGACAAATATAT
>NW_025350060.1:0-2158 GCF_016433145.1 Gracilinanus agilis
ACAGAGGGTTTCCAAATTCTTGACTCTAAGTGTGCCAGACACTGGGCTTAGCACTAGAGGTAGAAAGACCAGGAAAAAGAAAAGTAGTCCCTGCCCTTGAGAAGCTTACATTCTAATGGGGGACGAAGGCCTCTAAAAGGGAGTTGTGAAGAGGTGTGGGAGGGAGACCGGCAGATGGCGGCTAGAGAATGGAAAATGGCTCGCCTGGGCCTCTCCTCAAAATGGAGGCTCCACAGATCACTTACCAGTGGGTGAAGGGCAGGATGGGATCGAAGGGAGGAAGCAGCTGAGGCATGGGGCAAAATCTAAAGGCCCAAATGAAAGAGCCTATGGAAACCAAACTCACTATGAGCTGATTGGTCAGTGCCCCAAAGGGCTCAAAGACAGACAGGAAGGTGTGCTGTAAGAGTACAGTTAACATTTCCATAGCACTTTGAGGTTTCCCCTTACTTGAGAGTCTCTCATTTGACCCTCACTTCACAATAGTCCTGGGAGGGAGGTGCTGTTATTTCTCCATTTTATAGGTAGGAAAACTGAGGCATAGAGGTGAAGTGACTTGCCCAGAGCTACACAGTAAATGTCTGAGGGTAGGATTTACAGGGCCACACAATAAGTGTATGAGGTAGGATTTGAACCCAGGCCTTCCTGATTCCAGGTCCAGCACTCTATCCACTGAACCATCTAGCTACTTCTCAAATAGCGGCTTTTTCTGTGGTACCTAAAGACTAAGAACAAAGTGGGTGTCCATCGACTGGAGAATGCCTGTTGTGTGGTGAACATGAGAGCCAGGTTCAGAGACAGGAGGTCCTGGGTTCCGATCCGGCCTCAGACACTTCCCAGTTGGGTGACCCTGGACAAGTCACTTACCCCTCATTGCCTAGCCCTTACCGCTCTTCTGCCTTGGGACTAATGCACAGTATTGATTCTAAAATGGAAGGGAAGGGTTAAAAAAAAAAAGCAATGAACAAAGAGCAGCAAGGTGGCTCAGTGGATAGAGAGCCAGGCCTGAAATGAGGACCTGGGTTCAAATCTGGCCTTGGATACTTCCTAGCTCGGTGACCCTGGGCAGGTCACTAAACTCAATTTGCCTCGCCCTTGTCCTTCTGTCTTAGAGCTGTTACTAATACAGATAATGAGTTTGGGGGACTCTGGGTGCAGAATGCTGTTTTCCTTTGTTGTGAGGGCCTGTTGAGTGGTATGGAGGGAAGGGAGAAAATTGGGAAATGATTATGGTGACCCCAAAAAAGATATGGGTAAAAGCTCCCATGACTCCCCGGGGAGACAAGGCTGTCCCATGCTTCAGTGCGATCAGGCCAAAAAGAATGAGTCGTGAATGTAAAGTGGGTTGCACACCACAGTGGTGGGGATTGCCTGGACAACTCTGGGATCCAACCAGAAGCTCCTTGAGGAAAGCTCTCCAGCTTTGAGGTCCCCATCGGTGAGTCCCCATCATCTGCCTCTTGTCCCCACAGGCCACCGAGGTGAATCTGAACAACATGCTGTGCCCAGCCATTTCGGATCCGTTCTACGGCCCCTGGTACCGGATCTGGGCCTCGGGCCACCAGACCCTCATGACCATGACCCACGGCAAGCTGATCATTTTGCTTGCCTCCACTGTCAGGCCCGTGTTCAAGTACCTGCTGGATTTGCTCCACCTTCCGACCAAGAAAATTGACTGACGAGTTCCCTCCGCCATCTTGGAGAACACTCCTTTCTTGATGCCCTCAAGAAAGGGGGATTGTGTGTGTTGTGTTTCTTTCTCTTCTCGTCCCCCTGCCCTTCCCCATGGCTCAGGCTGCTTGTGGAGCCTGAAGCTAGGACCCCTGGGCCCTTTTCTCCTTTCCCCTCCTGCTCCTGGTGGCCTTACCTGGGGAGGTGGCAGCTGATCTCTCTTCTCTCCATGCAGGTGCTTTAGTGACAGCTCTTTGAGGAAGGAAGGTGCTACAGCAGCAAAACCATGACAACATGTTGTTGCCACTGCCAGGGACACCCGGCCCATCCTCTTCTGTTAGCACAGCCCCCACGATGGGCCCATACCTCATTTCTGTACCAGCAGTGAGCCCGGGGGCTGGGGGGGGGGAGTTCCCTAAATTAAGGCCAAAGTAGGCACTGGGCCAGCCTGGGACCACCAAATCTGAGTACTAAATTTCTATGGCAG
>NW_025350061.1:0-8514 GCF_016433145.1 Gracilinanus agilis
CCCCGCTCCTTTTCCCTCCCCTGAAGCATCCCAGGCCGGCCTTGAGCCTTGCTCCATCTCCTCCTCCTCCTCCCATTACCCGAAGAGAAACAAGAGGCGGCAGCTTACGGGCATGGAGAGAGCGGGAGAGGCCGGCAGGCAGGCGGGCAGGCCGGCAGCCAACAACAGCCCAGCCGGTGGCGGCGGCGGCGGCAGCGGCTGCGGGCGACAGGCAGCCAGCGAGGAAGGTGCCGAGTGGGAGTGAGAGGCGTATGCAACCGGCCTGCTCACCCCCGGCACCCTCAACTTCCTATTTTGTTGCCTTCCTGCTCGCAACAGGAAAAACAACCGCTTCTTACTGTCCCCCTCTCCCTGACCCCCTCCCCCCGCCGCTGCCCCAGCTTCTGGCTGGGGCTCAAGGGGGAATTACCCCAGGGCGGGCTCTTCCGAACTAGAAGGCAGAAGAACCCCAGGAAATTCCTAAGCCTGCCAGGCTTTCCACCCCCATGGGCGCCATTAGAGATGCTGGGGGGAAACCGCAGAGGCTAGAGAGTGGAGCCCATCCTTTTACAGATGTGGAAACTGAGGCTCAGAGATGGGAAACTGACTTCTGAAAGGGGTGATGATGTCCGAGAGAGGATTTGAACCCATGACCCTTGACTCCAGCATCAGTGTTTTCCCCACAATCCTACCCCTTCTCTATTGATTGAGATGGACTAGTTGAGGACTGGATGAGACCTTTATTACCTCCAGCTATGAACTGAGTTATTCAGAGTCTGGTGATTGGAAGAGCTGTTTTATTGGACTGCTCATCTGGGGGTCCTTCCTTATCAGGGACTTTGGGGGCTGAGGACTGAACAGGGGGGCAGCACAGAGGGCACAAAAATAGGAATAACACCGATATAGGTAGCCTCTTGAGGTCTGAAAATGATCCACTGTGGATCAATGGAGAGCCAGGTCTGGAGATGGGAGGGGGTCCTGGGTTGAAATTTGACCTCAGATACTTCCTAACTGTGTGACCCTGGGCCAGTCACTTAGCCTCCATTGCCTAGCCCTTACCCCTTTTCTGCCTTGGAACTGATACTTAGTATTGATTCTAAGATGGAAGGTAAGAATTAAAAAAAAAAAAAAGTGCATGTTCAATGTGCTTTCTTACCCCTACCCCATACTACTGTTTGAGGGATATTTTAAGAAGGAGGATAATTGAGGCAGCTAAGTGAGTCAGTGGATGGAGTAGGAGGTCCTGGGTTCAAATCTGGCCTCACCCTTCCTAGTCGTATGACTTTGGGTAAGTCACTTAACCCCCCATTGCCTAGCACTTTCTGCTTCTCTGCCTTGGAAACAATGCTTAGTATTGATTCTAAGATGGAAGGTGAGGGTTTAAAAAGAAGAAAAGAGAAACAGAGAAGGGTGCCTTCCAGACACATCTCTTAGAGGCAGATAAAACAGTGATGAGATTAGAGAAGGCTGCCAAAGACCTTGTCACAATTTCAAGATGTCACAGCAAATGATTGGAAAGAACACTGACTTTAGTGTTAGAAGTTTTTGTTCAGTTGTGTCTGACACTTTGGGACCCCATTTGGAGTCTTCCTGACAAAGATACTGGAGTGGTTTGTCATGTCTTTCTCCAGCCCATTTTACAGATGAGAAAACTGAGGCAATCAGGGTGAAAAGACTTGCCCAAGGTCATATAGCTTGGCAAGTGTCAGAGGCTAGATTTGAACTCAAGGCTTCCTGACTCCCGGCCAAGTGCTTTGATACCTAGTTGTCCAAGGGTCATAAGACCTGGGTTCAAATCTCACCTCCATGACTCTGTGACTAGTGGTCAAATTGTTTGCCCTACCTGAAACTCATTCTCCTTGCCTGTAGGAGTGGATTGGACTAGATGGCATCTAAGCTCTGAAGCTATGGTACTATGAGCTTTGGGGGTGATGCTCATAGACGGGATGGTAAGGAAGGGAGCATCGAGCAGATTGGCTAGCTAAAGCAATGGGATGATCAGTGTTGTAGCCAGATAATAGCAAGAATTGACACATATAGAGCCTGTCTATAACATGGCATGGCACATAGAGAGCTGACTTAGACAATTAGTTCTAGGGGAAAAAAAAGTCTTCCAAGGCTTTTGAGTCACTGAACCTTAGGGCTAGAAGACACTTTAGAGGTCAGCTAGTCAACGCATACCTGACTGATTGCCTTCTGCAATTCAATTAAAAAAAATTTTTTTAATAAACCCTTGCCTTCCATCTTGGAGTCAATACTGTGTATTGGCTCCAAGGCAGAAGAGTGGTAAGGGTAGGCTAATGGGAATCAAGTGACTTGCCCAGGGTCACACAGCTAGGAAGTGGCTGAGGCCAGATTTGAACCCAGGGCACCTCCCATCTGTAGGCCTGGCTCTCCATTCACTGAGCTACCCAGATGCCCCCTCTGCAATTCAATTTAAGAAACATTTATTATAGTTCTCCTATGTGTCAAGCAGTGTGAGAGATAGTGAGGTCTATGGAGAGACTGCCAAAAACAATTTTAGTGCAGTTTTTTAAATTAAAAATTTGAAAAGCCTTACCTTCTGTCTTAGAATCAGTACTGTGTATTGGCTCCCAGGCAGGCAGTAAGGGCTAAGCAATGGGGTTAAATGAAATCATTTAGTCCAGGGTCAGCCAGCTAGGAAGTGTCTGAAGCCAGATTTGAACCTAGGACTTCCTGCCTCTAGGGCTGGCTCTCAATCTACTGAGTCACCCAGCAGCCCCCTTAGTGCAGTTTTAAGCTTTAATGCCTTCAGAAGTCAGTCAGAATTATTTGAAAGCTGAACAATTGACATTTCTTTTACAGTTATTTAATTTTGTGAATTTTGAATGACAGATTTTTAATTTAACAAGGCAAGGACACCCTGCCGTTATGCATTGCACAAGCAACAATTTCTCAGACCAATGAATCAATAAAGGAGTTCTTCTTGCCTGGCCATGGTGGCCACCTGATTTATCTCCTTTAGACTTCTTCTTGTGGAGTGATATCAAAACTGTCATGTATGCATCAAAGTTTCATTCTTCACATGATCTTAAGGCTAGGATGCTCTCCTTTCAATCACCAAGCAGCCACTTAGGAAAGTTTTTACAAAGTTCAAAAATCAGCTCAAGTAGTGTATATAACAGAAGATGGTGAGTGTGTTGGATTTTAATAAGAAAACTAAAGATATTTAAACATTTAAATTACCCTTCCAAATGCAGTCTTTTGTAATTTTTTATCAGTTATAATTCTGAAGTTCTAACTGCACTGATATTTGGAACACTCTGTATAGAGCAGATGAACATCATTAGTCAATCAACAAATATTTATTAAGTGTATTGTATGTGCCAGACAATGGGCACATACAATAATTAGTTTGTTGCATTAAAGTTCCCACAAATCTCCCCTCCTCATTCCTTTCCCCAAATTAGAGAAGGCATCATTTGACAAAAAGATTAATGGATACATAAAACTATTTTTTGGTTTCTACTTATTTGTTTCTGTTTACCAGTTCTTTCTCTAGAAGTAGCCATACATAAGTTATCCTCCAAACAATATTTCTGTTGCTGTTGATATAATGTTTCCTTCATACATTTATGTTGGCCATGTTCCATCACGATCATATGCCACAATTTGGTTTTGCCATTCCTCAATTGATGGGCATCTTCTTAATTTCCAGTTCTTTGCCACCACAATAGGGCTGCTGGAAATATTTTAAAATGTATAGGTTCTTTTCCTTTTTCCATGATCAACTTAGGAAACAAACCTAATCATGTTAACTGGGTCAAAGGATACACACAGTTTTATAAATTTTGGGCCTGATTCCAGCTTGCTCTCCAAAACGGTCGGATCAGTTCACAGTTCCACCAATCATGTAGTAGTGTCCCCATTTTTCCACATTCCCTCCAACATTCCTCATTTTCCCCTTTCATCATCTGAGCCAATCTGATAGGTGTGAGATAATACCTCAGAGTTCTTTTGATTTGCATTTCTCTAATCAAATGATCTAAAGCATTTTTTCATATGGTTTTATGTAGCTTTGAGTTCTTTATCTAGAAACTGTCTGTTCATATCATGTGACCATTTATCATTTGGGAAATGGCTCTGACTTCTCTACTAGGAGCAATGCAATGATCCAGGACCATTCTGAGGGACTTATGAGAAAGAACACTACCCACATCCAGAGAAAGAACTGTGGGAGCAGAAACACAGAAGAAAAACAACTGCTTGACCACATGGGTAGATGGGGATATGGTTGGGGATGTAGACTCTAAATGATCACCCTAGTGCAAATATCAATAATATGGAAATAGGTGTTGATCAATGACATATGTAAAACCAGGGAAACTGCTTGTTGGCTACAGGAGGGGGGTGTGAGGAAGGGAGGGAAAGAACATGAATTATGTAACTATGGGAAAATATCCTAAATTAACTAATTAAATAAAATCTTTCCAATAAAAAAAAGAAATGGCTCCAATTCTTATAAATTTGACACAAGATTCTCTAATATATTGCAGATAGGAGACCTCTATCTGAGAAACTATAAAATTCCACCACCCCCCAGTTTTTTCTTTCCTTCTAATGTTGACTATATTAGTTTTATTTGTATAAAGCATTTTAAAATTTAATTTAATCAAAATTATTCATTTTATATGTCACAATGTTTTCTTTTTCTTATTTGTTCATGAATTGTTCTCCTATGCATAAATCTAATGGGTAATATGTTCCCTGTTCTTCTAATTTGCTTATGATATCTCAGCTTTCATTAGGTGGTCCCTCATGATCCTCTATGGGTACTTTGAGGCCTCCCACTACCATTTATTGTCCTGTTGTATTAGGAGGATATATTACTATAACACCTTCATTTTACAAATGAGAAAACTGAGCCCTAGAGAGGGAAGATGACTTCAAAGGGTCATCCAACAAGGCAGGGAACTGAAGAAGGACTAAAATCCAGATCTTCTGAATCTTTAGTCAGTGAGGCAAACAGAAGTTAAGTGACATGCCACAGGTAGGAAGTCTCTGACGCTAAATTTGAACTCAGATCCTCCTAACCCTTGGTCTAGGGCTCTCCATTACACCATCTAACATCTACATTTACATATTTTGTAAGTAAATGAGGGAAAATTCCCAAGGAGTCACATTTATTTTATTTTATTTTTTTTTGCCAAATATTCCTCCTGGAAGCATCAGCTATTCTGGATCATCTCTAACTTCTCCATTACAAGAGTACATGAACTGTTCAATAACCCAATTTGATCCAATTCAATAGTTGCAGTCAGAATTTGGCTATATCAAGCCAAATCAACAAGCATTTAAGTGTTTGTTGACTGTTGGGCACAGTTAGTGGGGAATAGAGAAGGCAAAAGCAGTGTCTGCCTTCAGGGAGCTTCCCTGACTACTGTAATAAGGGCATAAAGCAAGTGGATGGGGTTTGTGGGTCAGTAGGTGGGAAAGGAGGGTGTAATAGTGGAGGTAGTAGATTGAGGTGGTAGGAGAGATGTAAGGGAATGGCTGAGTTTAGGGAAATATAGGACGATGAAGTATAATGAGCAGCAAGGGGAGAGGATGAGGTAGTTGGGCAGGCAGCTGCAACAGGGAGACACAGATTGGGTACACAGGCTTGAGACAGAGGACACTGAAGGGAAACAGGCTGAACCCTTCCAGCTAGGAAGGGCACTTCTACAGACAAAGGTTGAGGCCAGTCAGAAATGGTTTGAAACTAACTAGAGGGCTTTCTAGTCAGTTTCTCGGGTTCACAAAGGAAGAGTCCCGAGGCTCCTCCCTGTCTGTGAAATAGGCGGGCTTCTCAGAGGAAGTCTAGAGATCACCACTTCCTCCAAGATGGATGCCTCCAGCTCCCCTCAGGAACTAAAGAGAAATAATTCCTTTCTCTCCTTAACCCTCTTTTATTGTTCAACCAATGATTTAGCAAAAGGTTTGATTAAATAACAACAGGGTTTATTAAGTTTCAGGGTTGGTTATAAAGGACAGAGGGATGCAAGGTTTCTCTAACAACCGCCTAGGGAGAAGCTCCAGGTGGGGGAGGGACACAGGAATGGCGTGGACTGAGAAAGAGCCTGCTCTCACTCAGTCCTGGGAGGCTTTGTTGCCTTTAAGGTTAGAGAAGTAATAAACAATGAATCAGGAGATAGTTTGTATCAAGGGAAAGCCCTACTTGTCTAGGGGGAAAACTAAGTCTTCAAAGTTTGATTGCTACCACCCAAAATCCACCCTTCTCCCAAACCCACAGGAAATTAGGAAAGGAAATGGGGAATGAAATAGGGAAGGTCAGGGAGATCCAGAGGAATTAGCTAAGCTACAAAATCTCAAGAGAAAAGCACAAATTCAAGGCCAGGTTTCAGCCCAAAGGCTGAGCTCAGTTGCCCCTTCCGCTCTCTCCAAGCCTCAGGGATCAACTGCCCTTAGTCAGGGTTCTAAGCCCTCTTAACTGCCAGAAATTCTGCAGTTAGGATTTTGCAGGGTTGATTGCACCTCTGCACTACACTACTGGCTTCTGCCAATGAACAACTATCAGCGGTGAGGAGTTCTGTGTTTCAAGGAATACTGGGACACGATAGCATCTTCTCCCCACCACTGACCAGGTTCTCCTTTCAATTTAATTAAAGAAAATGTCTTCACACTTCCTAAAGTGATGATAGGGTCTAGCCATTGTCCACTAGCAGTCCCATTTACCCAACAAAAACTCTTTCACACTTTGTAAAAGACTAGAGGGCAGGCAGTAGATGGATCTGTCCATTCAGTGTAATCCACTTTACTTTTTGTGTTTATATCCTGGTCTGGGAGGTAAAACAGAGATTAATTCATAGAAGCCCAGCAGATGCCCTACAACAGGGAAATGGATTAGCATACTACTGGGGACTCTTGCCAAAATTAACCACTAATCCTAGAGATGGGATGCCCAAGTTCAAATCTGGCCTCCAACACTTCCTAGCTGTGTGACCCTGGGCAAGTCACTTAACCCCCATTGCCTAACCCTTACTGTCCTTCTGCCTTGGAACTAATACACAATATTAATTCTAAGATGAAAGATAAGGGTTTAAAAAAATGGACCATTGTGAAAATGACACATGAAACCAAACCTTCATAAGCAATTTTGGCACCTGGACAATTTGGTTAGGAGAGAGAAAGGCACCAGGAAGGTAGATGCAGAATCTCAGAGACACCAAAAATCCAGGAAGATCTTAGGGAGCAGAGAACTAGAGAAGAACCAATCTACCATCAGGAAACTTCTAGGTAGCTTCTAAGTATTTGTGTCAGTTCTCTCTAAATTTTGTTATCCTGGGACCAAGTCGCAATCCATTCACCTAGTTATGTATGGGCATAAAAATATGTTTGTGAAATAATACTTGAGAGAGGGAGCATGCCATTGTGGATAGAGGGTTGGCCTCAGAGTCTGAAAGACTTGGATATCAGATCTTGCCCTTCACATTCACTGGTTTCTTAAGAGTTTGAATTCCAAATTCTCCTCCCTGAGATGGCAAGTAATTTGATATAGGTTATACATGTACAATCATGCAAAACATGTATCAATATTAATCATGTAAAAGAAAACACAGATCAAAAAACCCTAGAAAAATAAAGAAAGTTTTAAAAATTATGTTGAGAATAGCTATTATTTACAGTTGATTATTGAATAATACTGTGCTACTGAGTACAGTGTTCTCATGGGTCTGCTCATTTCATTTTGTATCAGTTCATATAAGTCTTCTCATGTTTTTTCTGAAAGCATCCTGCTCATCATTTCTTATAGCAAAATAGTATTCCACACAAACATATATCACAACTTGTTTAACCACTCCCCAATTGGTGGATATTCCTCTTGATTTTAATTCTTTTCCACCACAAAAAGGGCTATTATAAAATATTTTTGTACATATAGATAATTTTTCTTTCCTTTGATCTCTTTGGGGTAAAAACCCAGGTATTTCTGGGTCAAAGAGAATGTGAGATTTTATAACCCTTTAGGCATGGTTCCTTATTGCTCTCTACAAGAAAGAACTTGGAAATGGAATGCAAATCAAAGCATACTATTTTTCATTTCAGTTTATTTATGTTTTTATTTGGGGGGGTTGGCTTTATGTAAGTATTCTCTTAAAACAACAACCAATATGGAAGTAAGTTTTTCATGATAACACATCAAATTGCTTACCATCTTCCAGAGGAGGGAAAGAAGCCTCCAGTTCTTTAATGTAGAAGTTGTTAAATCTTGTATTATTCTGACTATGATTCTAGGATATTTGAGTTGTTTCTTTCTAGCTGCTTACAATATTTTCTTCTTGACCTGGGAGCTCTAGAATTTAGCTATAATATTCCTTGGAGTTTTAATTTTGGGATCTCTTTCAGAAGACTGGTGAATTCATTTAACTTCTATTTCTATTCTAATTCATTTAACTTACATAAAACCTTTACTTCTAGAACATCAGGGTCGTCTTACTGATAATTTCCTTCCTTCCTTCCTTCCTTTCTTCCTTCCTTCCTTCCTTCCTTCCTTCCTTCCTTCCTTCCTTCCTT
>NW_025350062.1:0-2947 GCF_016433145.1 Gracilinanus agilis
AATGGTAAAGCCTAGGCTATCTCAGGAAGACCTTGAATACAAGAGAAGGCTGACTATCAGCTAATGGAGAGGTACCAGCCATAATCACAGAACACAAAGGGAGGGGAAGTAGACATAGACACAGATAGATAGACAGACAGACAGATACACACATACACACACACCTGTCAACCTAAGGCTCAGAATCCTGAGAGTGACATGCTCACTTCAGGGAAGGCTCAACAATGCTGCTATGTCCTGCCTCACCTCAGAGGCTCTTGTAGGTTCTCCAAAAGGAATAAATAGTGAAATAAGTCTACCCAACAGTAGCCAGCCAATTGCTCGCAGTATAGCCCTCTCTTCCTTGTCCTCCCTGCCTCTCCATACAGGCAGCCCTCTTTTACTTCATGTAACATGACAGCAGGAGTCTTTCAGCCTTACCTCTGCCCTTAACCAGGGTGCTACTTAAAAGGACCTCACAATTATGGCTGTTTCCTTGCCAGATTGTTTTATTTTTTATGCCCTAGATTAGGAACATGCTACCATCTTGCATTCTATAAATTGGGACTCTATTAGCCAAGCACAGTTCATTAATGCTATATTTCAGTATTTCAGTATAAATACAGTCTCAAAACATAAACCCTCCACAAGGATACCTGGGCCATATGGGTTCCATGATTGTACCTCTTCACATATTACCCAGACATACATGCTCCCCATACCTGCTCTCAGACTCACCTGCTCTCTACCTATGTGGCCTCCCCACTGGTGATATAGTGTGTAATTAGAACTCCATTTCCCAGCACCCCACTCTCCTTCTGTCATTATGTGCTGATGTAGGCAGGATATAAATTCTTTGTAGTTCTGCCTCTCGCCCTCTTCTCTTCCTGTGGTGGCAGCAGTGGACACAGGGTTTTTGAGCAGGTAGAAAAGCTTGGGCACATGGTTTTATTTTGTTAGATAATTACTTTTTTATCTCTTTACTACAAGTGATATTAATAAATCTTACAAAATATAATACTTGGAGTGATTGAATATTAATTTTTAATCTTATAAGAGTAACCTATGGAAAGATAATCTATATGAACATGAAGTCTTTTCTTATAACTTTATTTGTTATACAATTTAGTTAGACCTTTTGTTTTGAACCAATGTAAACATGGTGCCCATAAGAGTTGGTTAGGAAAAAAAAAAGAAATATATCACTGGGGTCCCACATACTGTGGTTTTAAGTATGCATTAAGTCACAGAGTGCCTCAGGCTCCTACTTCTTATTTTATAGTTGGGAAAATTGAGGCAAATAGAAGTTAAATGACTTGCCTAGTGTTTCAGCCAAAAAATTTCTGAGGCCAGATTTGAACTTTGGACTTCCTAACTCAAAGAAGTCTAGTTACTGTACCATTAGCTGCCTCTAGATTATAAGCTCCATGCTGCAAGTAACCTTGTCTTATCTAAACTTTTATATCTCCCTTTGCATAGTAGGTGCTTAATAAAGGTCTGATGAATTAATAAATAAACTAAAAAACTATACCTTATGTTCCAACTAAGCTTGGTATATAGGGAGAACCTGAGGAGTGAATGTTAATGATATCAACACTTTGGAAATGCAAATTAAAAGATGGTACCTAAAAAGCAACCTTCATTTTCAATCCTATACAAAGGATAGAAAGAGGGCTTAGTTACATTTTCAATGCTCCTGCCAAATCTGATTCAAAATTGTTTGGGAGGTGGGTTTTTTTCATACATAATAAGCAGTAAATGGCCCCTGACTTGAACCTGTTGTTTTCCTAGCTCCTTGGTCTAATGGGAAAAAAAGCAAAGTGATTATCATTATAGCCAAGTGACTTCAGAACAAAGTAAAGCAAAATAAACTTTGATTGATGATAACAAGACATTTATTAGCATAGTAAGTGTTAGGCAATGACTAAAAGAATGATTGCCTCCTTCAGTGCAATTTAATAAATTTTTATTTCAGTACAATAGCCTAGTAGAAACACACACACATACACACACATACACACACACTTCAGGAGTGGGAGAGAAGTTAACTCTAAAGATCTAGCCATCTAATTCACTTTGAGGGAAATATGGAATCTCCACATTTGCCTTTAAAAATGAAGATAAGATTCACAAAGTTGTTCAATGCTTTTCCACCTCTCCTTATCCCTAAAATAAATATCACCAAAATTACAAATCTATTGGTCCCCAATTTGAGATTATTTTTAAAAGGAAGGAAAGGGTGAGGAAGTTGACTTAGAAAGAGGAGACTAGTAGGAATTCAAAGAAGGACACTTTGGAGAGGTCAGGGGTCTAAACAGCAGAAAATTGTGGTTTGACCAACTGTAGAACAGAACTCATGAGATTAAGGTTATGCGTTTGGTCTCCATGTTGATCAGTTAGCTACTCAGTGCTTTCAGACCCCAGACAGCTAGCTATTCGTTAAGGGAGTTGACTGGAAGAACATTTTTCTAGAGAACTGCAAACCTAGCTGATCAACCAGTAAAATAAAATCAAAATTCATACTGAACAGTTAGGGAAAGGTTCCTCAAAATTAGACCTGTCAGAAATGAAATGGGATTCCTTGAGAGGTGGTAAATTCCCATCCCCTTGGAAGTATTCTAGAAAAATTGGGAAAACCATTTGTCAGGCCAGTTAGAATGCAGATTTCTTTCATGTATGGACGAGATGGAAACTACAATTCCTTCTAGCTCTCAGATTCTGTGATTCTGTGACTTTGGGTCAATAGAATTATTTTAGTATGTGAAAGACATCACACCATTATTGGCTTGGATAGGCATGTGGGCTCACTGACAAATATTCTTCTTAGCATTGATTCAAGACTTCATATAGCCCAATGATTTAGGACAATTTTGTTGAGTGGCAAATTCTTCACATTTGCCATCTGAAGAACTCTTCAAAAGCATGGATAATCAACAAGTATTGATCAACATATATATATATATATATA
>NW_025350063.1:0-7711 GCF_016433145.1 Gracilinanus agilis
GTTACATATAATTATATATTAAATTATATTAAAATATAGTTATCCAGATAAAATATAGTTCTCCAACTATTTCTGAAAGACAAATCCATTCCCCCTAGTTTAAGAACACCTGAGAGAGGGCAGCTAGGTAGTTCAGGGGATGGAGAGCCAGGTCTGGAGATGGGAGGTCTTGAGTTCAAATTTGGCCCCATACACTTCCTAGCCGTGTGACCCTGGGCAAGTCATTTAACCCCAGTTATCTAGTCCTAACTGCTCTTCTGCCTTAAATCCAATAGTACTGATTCCAAGGGAGAAGGTAAAGGCTGAAAAAGAAAAAGAAAAAAAAAAATACGTGAGAGATACTACCTAGTTGTGTGACCCTGGGCAAGTCACTTGATCCCAACTGCCTGGCTCTTGCCACTCTTAGAATTAATACAAAGAGAAGTAAGGACTTAAAAAAAATATACCTGCGAGTCCGACCTAAACTTCTTACCTTACATAGGGGAAAACTGAGGCCCAGGGAGGCTGACTGGCTTGTCTGGCGTCCCATGTTAAAGGCAGGGAGGGATTCAAGGTCTTCCGGTCCGAGGCTGACCCTCTTGGGGCGAGGCTGGATGTGGAGCCTGTTTTTGTTTCTGTCTGGGGGAGGAGGGGGTGGGTTCTGGCGGTCAGCTTTGCCTCCACTGGCCGGGCCTCCAGCTCCAGTTTCTGTGTGTCTGCCTGCTGACCGCTGAGGCCCCGGCTCTGCCCGACCCAGAAGCTTCTGCCATCGCCTCGCCGCAGTTCCCAGCAAAAGCCAACACCCCCGCGAGCCCTGTGACTTCCCCGTGCTCGTGGGAACCCTCCCTGGGCACCCGCGGCCGAGCCCCAGACCAGGCCTGAGTGGGAAGCCCGCAGCGCCCCCACTTCTTCCCCAGGCCCCGAGCCCTCACTGGTTGGCTTGACATCATCCCACCCATTGTCAGGATTTGGGCCGAGGCCTCCAGAGCCACGTGGGCATCACTGGCTGCAAGTGGCACCTGCAGGCCTCCCCCTCCGCCGTCCCAGGCTCCCTGCCAGGCCCAGAGCCAAAGGGCCTCCGCAGTGCCAAAGGCGGGGACACGTGTGCTCCGCTGAGGCAGAGACGTGGCCCCTACCCTGTCGAGCGCTGGAGACCTTCGAGACCGGCCCTCATTTTACAGACAAGAAAACCATAACCACAGAAGGCAAGAGACTTCCCCAAGGCCACACAGGCATAAGTAGCCGAGTCAGAATTTGAATCCAGGTCCTCTGACGCCGCTCCCCCCACCAAATAAAATCCCAAACAAGCCAGTGCTTCTCTGTCACACAAAGTCAGGGCTTCATCTTTCTTGTGACGTATGATGACACTTGGGACCCCTTCTCAAAATAATGTTTTTATTTATTATTATTATTATTTAAAATCCTTCCTTTCTGTCTTAGAATCAATACCATGTATGGGTTCTAAGGCAGAAGAGCCTTAATGGCTAAACAATAGGGGTTAATTAAGTGACTTATCCAGGGTCACCCAACTAGAAAGTATCTGAGGTCACATTTGAACCCAGGACCTCCCATCTCCAGGCCTGACTCTCCATCTACTAAGCTACATTTAATAATGTATTTATTTAAATTTAAATGCAAAATAATAATTTTTTATTTAATTTAATTTAAATGCACAAAATAAAATATATGGGATTACAAAGGTAACCGGTGCTAATGAAATATTGTCATCAAAATATATATATTTTTAACCCATTCCCATGCCTGTTCTACCTCCCTCATAGAGTGACTAAAAGGCTGAAATGAGATCCTACAAGCAAAGTGCCTGGAATCTCAAAACCCAAAGCAAATGTTAGTTATTATTATTGCTTTGTTTGTTATTGTTTTTGTTTGACTAGGCCAGAGGCTCTGGCTCTGCAGCTTTTTTTTTTTTTTAAACCCTTGTACTTCGGTGTATTGTCTCATAGGTGGAAGAGTGGTCAAGGTGGGCAATGGGGGTCAAGTGACTTGCCCAGGGTCACACAGCTGGGAAGTGTCTGAGGCCAGGTTTGAACCTAGGACCTCCTGTCTCTAGGCCTGACTCTCACTCCACTGAGCTACCCAGCTGCCGTCTGCAGCTTTTTGTATTTTTTTAACCATGATTTTTTTTTTTCCTTTGGAAAGTCATGATTCCATGATGATCAGACCCATGGATGGAGAGCCAACAGGGCTATTTGACCCCCTGCTCACTCCTGGCTTCTCTGACTCCTTCCTTCAAGTCCCAGCTAAAATCTAGCCTTCCACAGGAAGACTTTCCTGAGCCCTCTTAATGCCTCTGCCTTCCCTCAGTTGATTATTCCTGTTTATCTTCTATACAGCTTATTTGTTCCTATTGTTCACTTGTTTTCTAGGTTAGACTGAGAATTCCTTGAGAGCCTTTCTTTACCTCTTCAATGCCTGACACATACCTTAGTAGGTACCTAATAAATCTTACTTTTTAAAAATTAAACCTTTACTTTCTGTCTTAGTCACAATTAACTCTGAGACAGAAGAGTAGTAAGGATTAGGCAAATGAAATTAAGCGATTTGCTCAGGGTCACACAGCTAGGAAGAGTCTAAGGTCAAATTTGAACTCAGGTCCTCTGACTCTGGGTCTAGTACTTTTGTCCACTGAGCCACCTAGAGCCCCTTTAATAAATGTTTTTGACTGACTGACTTTGTCCTCAGTTGCTGGTGACACCAAATATCTCATCCCCGAAGTATGGACCCATTTTGATGGTGGCACCTGGTGTTGGTAGGCACCTGATCAAAATGGCTTTCATTATTGCCCTGTCCTCCATCTCTTACTATGGCTGAGGCTTCAGAGAGGAATTTTCCATTTCCACTCTCTTCCCTTGAATCAGGGATCCCAGTTCATCTGACCCTGGAGAGCATCATTTCCTGCCCTCCAGGGGGTGATTCACCTTTTCCTAGCTGATTGCCCTGAGGATGTGGGTCAGACAGAAGAGGACCTGAGCCCTGGCACCATGTCCCTGGATACTTCCCATCCTACCATCAAGGTGACTTGATCCTTCTGTGGAATTCTGCTATAATCATCTGAATTCCATCAATCCCTGTCATTCTGGAGTGAACCTTCTGATGTAATCTGTGCCTACTGTCCCTGGGGGTTCCCTGCATTAAAGGATCCCCTGCCTAGGGGCCCATCTAGTCCTGGAGTCTTGGCATTTTTGTGTGTCCCCAGCTCCACTGGCAGACTGGAGAAGGCTAGTGATCCTTTCTCAGAAGAATGTCTTTAAATGCACAAAATAAAACAGAAACTAACTTCCTGAAATACACTGATCAAAATACATAGGAAACTAATCTACTGAAATACATTAATGGAAATACAGAGGAAATTAACCTTCTGAAATGCACTGATAGATATACAGAGGAAACTAACCTGCTGAAATAAACTGATCAAAATTCAGAGGAAACTAATCTCCTGAAATACACAGATCAAAATACAGAAGAAACTAACCTCCTGAAATATACTGATCAAAAGACAGAGGAAACTAACACTGCAATACACATCAAAATATTTTAAACCTGAAGCAAGGGGCTCCTAGGTAAGCAGGTTGTCCCCTGGGCAAGCCTGATTCTTTTTGTGGAAGGAAATAAAGGTTATTTACACTTGACTCACAATTAGTCAGTCATCAATACCTACCGTATTCAGTGCCCTGTGCTAGACCCTGGAAATAGAAAGACTAAAACCTAACAGCCCCTGCTCTCAAGAAGCTTATATTCTATCAGGGGAGAAAACATATATACAAATAAATACAAAATGTATAGAGAGCCTAAAGCGGCTGTGGGGTGGGGTTTGGGGGGAGGAGGTTCCATAGTGCAGAGTCAGGCCTGGAGTACCTGAGTTCAAATTTTGCTTCTGACATTTACTAGCTAGTTGTAAGACCCTGGGAAAGTCCCTTAACCCTGTTTGCCTCAGTTTTCTTATTGGTCAAATGAGCTGAAGACAGGAATGGCAAACCACTCCAGTATCTTTGCCAAGGGGGTCATGAAGAGTTGGGCATGATTGAATGAAAACAAACTTTACACATCCCATCCCATCCCCTGACTGAAATGACTGAACAGCAATAATAACATCCTAGAGAGCAAGACTAGAGGAGGCTTTTGTGGGAGGGGAGGGCAGAATCCCAGCATAGGCGGTCACACTGGAGATGAGAGCTGTGTAGAGCTGAGGATGGCAGAAAGTGGAGATGCCGAGGGAGAGCCAGACACGGGAGGTCCTGTAGGGTCAGTTTGCCTAGAATATAGAATGGGTCTAGAAAAGTAATGTGCAATAACTCTGGGATTCTCCAAGCAGCCAAAGCCAGAATGTAATGATTGTAATGCCCCTCTGGGGCATTTGGACTTAAGGCTTAAGGCATCAGGTCTCAGAGCCTCAGAGCCTCCCCAGAAATGGCAATATTCTCCTTCCATCTCACTTGGGTGGCAAGTCCTGTGTTACCAGTTAGACTTATCCTCTTTACTCTATGTCCTTCTGTCTGTCTTTGTATCCCCTGCCACAGTGCCTGGCACATAGGATCAGAGATCTAGGGCTGCTGGGAGGGACCTGTACCCCCTCATTCTACAGATGAAAAAACTGAGGCCCAGAGGAGTTAATCTGTTGACCCAACATCACTAAGCTAATGGGTGTCTGAGGCAGCCTTCCCACCTGAATTTTCCTGACACCAAGTCCAGGATTCTATCTGCTATGACAAGCTGCCTTTCCCAGGAGGTGTATAACAGGTCCTTATTGAAGGAAATGACATGGAATTCCAAAACTCTTTGTTACGATAGACTCATCAGCTCTAAGCCAAACCCCAGAATCCTTGGTTGTTTCCCCTCCATTCCTGTACCCCGTCTCAGGTCTTTGGTGGGGTCTGGTAACTTAGAGATTTCCCCAGAGGGGGCAGACAGTCAGGGGTGCTCAGAGAGATTGTCCATAGCACAAGGGCCAGGAAAGACTTAACTGGGAATGTCCAAGGGCAGGAGGAGGCAGGGCAAGGGAAGAGGGGTTCCGGACAAAGGAGATATCTGGGGCTCGGTTGCCAGAATGGGGGTTCCCTGAGCTTTGGGCACATGGTACTGAATTCAAGTTGTGCCTGAAGATAAAAGGCATCTGGGATCCTGCCAGCCTCAGGTCAGCCAGCATCAGCCAGGATCTCCTCATTCTCCCTAGTTCTGTCTTAGATTCTTCCCTCTCCCCCAAACACCACCCACCAGGGTTATCCGAGGATGCCGGGGAGGGGACACCAGGGCTTTTATGGGGAGGGGTGGGGACTCCCTCTGGCGTGGTGGATTTTACAGGAAGGGAGATGCCGAAGAATATTCCCTGCTCCTCCCCCATCCATCTTGGGGCATGGAAGTTTCCAGCGTGGAATATTCCAGACCTAGAGGATTCCAGATGAGGTACGTGTGGGGAGGGTACCAGACTGGAGGAGGGGGTGTGTCTTGACCCGGTTCTGTTTTTCAGACTGCCACACCCCCACTAATTGTGTATGAGAAAGAAAAGAAATACACTTGAAATCTGTGTGTATTTTAACGTTTGTAACATGCTTTCTGTATGTAATCGGGGCAAAGGGATGAACCTCATCCCCAAATGTTGGCCCCCCCCCCGGGCCCCTTCCGAAGGGTCCTTGGTCTGGCAAAGCACTGAAAAGCTTGGGACTATGGGATGATCCAGGTGGTTGGTGATGTCGTTCCACCCCTCTCCACCAGAAATGGTCCAGGATCCAACTGATGGGGTGGGGTGGCACATGACACATACATTATCTCATTAGAGCCTCGTAACCCAGCAAAGCAGGTACTTTGGGCATTATTAGCCCCATTTTACAGATGATAATGCTGAGGCCCAGAGTAAGCTATCCAGGCCTACACAGCTAGTGTCCGAGGCAGCATTTTAACCCAAGTCTTCCCAGGTCCATGCTAGGTTGCCTTTCTGAAAAAAAAAATACATTATAGGAGATCAGGAGGATGCCACCAAGACCTAATAGTATGGAAAGGGGGCAGCTCCAAGGAGAGGACACAAGAGCCAACAGGACGTGAATTCTCTGGAAGAAACGGGCTTTAAAAAAAAATATCCAGGGGCCAGCTGGGTGGCTCAGTGGATTGAGAGCCAGACCTAGAGATGAGAGGTTCTAGATTCAAATCTGGTCTCAGACACTTCCCAGCTGTGTGACCCTGGGCAAGTCACTTGACCCGCATTGCCTACCCTTACCACTCTTCTGCCTTGGAACTAATACACAGTATTGATTCCAAGACAGAAGGTGAGGGTTTAAAAAAATCAATATCGTTGCCATTAATAATAAACATTTATTAAGTACCTACTGCGTGCCAGGAACCAGAAATACCCCCTCCCAAAAAAGGCAAAAATAGCCCCTGCACAAAAGGAATTCTCTTCTAGTGGGGAGAAGCTGCAGCAAATACTGTGTGCCAGGTCCTTTGCCGAGTTCTAGAATTCAGGGCCAAGGAAAAGGCTGAGGGTCCTACTCTCTACAACCAGAGTTGCCTCTCCAAAAGCTATAAATGGATCAGCCCTCCAGGAAATGGGCAGAGAAGGCAATGGGGCCCCTCCATCATGGCAGACGAGGTGAGCCTTGTGGCCTAACTCTCCTCCTCAGGGTTTCACAGGCTCACCTTGAACCCTCAGGGCTGAGGGGACCAGGGGGAAAACCTCCAGGATTGCCATTGGAGGGACCCACACCTGACTTCTGAAACTGTCACCTCAAATGAACACACCCTGAAGCTCTTGGGCCTCAGTTTCTCCATTTGTCAAATGAAGGGGTAGAACCAGATGGCCTCTTGGGTCCACTTTGGTTCTATAATCCTTGTCCTCCATCATGAATGGTAGATAGAAGGAATTTGGAATCCAGTCTGCCCTAGGACTGAAAGGTTCTAGGCCCAAGGAGAGGCCTTGGGAGGTGACCCGTAAGGTGAACACCCTGGAATAGAGAGTGGCTTTCCACCACTGCTTTCCCACCAGATCTTTAGGATCTAAGAAGGGTAGAGAGAAAAATACAGAAGCTGATGGGGAAAAGTGGGAATCAAGGCAGAGAAGACAATGTTGGTGGAAATGAGCAAACGGGGAGAAAGAGTACAAAGTGGTGGTAAGAGACAGAGATCTTCAAGACTTAGGATGCTTAGAAATTCCCAGCGCCGTGCTCTTTTTGGTGGCAAAAAATTGGCAAATGAGAGAATGTCTTTCGATTGGGGAATGGCTGAACAAATTGTGGTATCTGTTGGTGATGGAATACTATTGTGTTCAAAGGAATAATAAACTGGAGGAATTCCATGTGAACTGGAAGGACCTCCAGGAATTGATGCAGAGAGAAAGGAGCAGAACCAGAAGAACATTGTACACAGAGACTGATATACTGTGGTACAATAGAACATAACAGACTTCTCTACTAGCAGCAATGCAAGGATCCAGAGCAAGGCTGAGCGACTCATGAGAAAGAAAAGTAGCCACATTCAGAGGAAGAACTGTGGGAGGAGAAACACAGAAGAAAAAGAACTGCTTCAACACATGGGCTGGTGGGGATATTATTGGGGATGGAGACACTAAATGATAACTCTAGTCCAACTATCAATAATATTGAAATAGGTCTTGATCAATGATACATGTAAAATCCAGTGGAATTGTGTGTTGGCTAAGGCGGGTTAAGGGGGTTTGGGGGAGAGGGAAAGAACATGAAACATGTAACTGGGAAAATATTCAAAA
>NW_025350064.1:0-3327 GCF_016433145.1 Gracilinanus agilis
TATATATATATATATATAACATATTCCTCTCCCCACTTACCTACACACACAATAACATTTCTCTGGCAGTGTTTATGAGGGAGACTGAGTTTATAATGCTTTTGGAGCTGGGTAAAAATTCAAATGAATTTCATGGATTTCAAATGAAGACATTCAGTATGCAAAAGTCTCTGGTCTACCTCAAGTCAACCCTAGGTTGCCTGCACTAGGGTTTCCTTGTGTCCCTTCTTAAGCAAATGGAAACATGAGCAGGGAGAGAAGAATTACCTCTGAAATATTGATCCTGGAGACAAGCAGGAAAAGCTGGTGCTTGCTTATACACAGACAAAATAAGACCTGGCTAGGCATATTCGAGACAGGGTGGGGAAAGTTTTTATGATACAGGAAGTCTCTATTTTTAATCACTAATTTTACTGCTCTGTTTGTTCAATGATACTTAATAAGGAATAGAAAGTGGGCTGGTTTTGGAGTAAGTGAACCTGAGGTGTTACCTTTTTTAAACCCTTACCTTCTGCCTTAGGTGAGATACTAAGTATTGGTTCCAAGAGAGAGAAGAATTAGAAGGGCTAGGCAATTGATGAATTGTTAAATGACCAGACTGCAAAGTGTTTGAGGTCACATTTGAACTCAGGACCTCCAGGCTCCATGCCTAAAACCAGAGTTTTAACCCTTTTTTATGTACCATGTGACCTTGGATAAGTCATTTAACTTTTATAGATCTTTGCTGTCATTTGTAAAATGAAGGGGATAGAGAAGATAATCTGATTGAATTCCCAAGTCTAAATCTATTATGCTATCTCTAGGATCCTTTAGAACTCTAATGTATGATCCTATAACACACATGGATCAGAAAAGCATAAATTATTTAAGTGCTAGACAGGAAAAAAAGAGAAGCAGTATAAGAAAGATAATGCAAGGACTAAGAATTAACAATAGTCCCTCAGAATAAAATACTTGGATTTAAAGAGAAAGAATCATCAGTTATATTGGACCAGCCACAGTAAAGAAGAATGATTACCAAATTCATTTTTAAGGTAATTGGGGCTTGTATTGCCAGTTCTCCTTCCTTTGACCTGGTTTTCAGTTTGATTAGTGCCATTATGACATGACAATGGGTTTGAATATTACAAGAGAGGGAGCAGACCCATTTTACTGAAGGCATAGGGTTTCACTTAAGATAATAAAAGATCACTGGTAACAACAGAAGTATGGACGTGCTGCCCCAAATCTTTGGAAATATGTCGTTTTTTTGTTTTGCTTTGTGGTTTGGTTATCAGAAACAAGGGAAAGAAGTCTTTAGAGTTCTGAGAGAGTGCAGCAGAATGCAGGGTTGTCTTTTGAATAAGAGAGACTTGGGTTCAGATCCTCCTTTGGACAATTACTAGCCATGTAACCATGGGCAAATCATTTGCTGCTTTTATTCCTTCATGCGTGCTTCTGAACAATGGTTCCACTGAGTTTCCAGGATTTTTTAACATGAGTGGCAATCTAGGCACACTATCACCTTCCTCTGTTTATCAAGCTGACTTTATAAATCCAAGTATAATACTTCACATTTATCACTATTAAGTTTTTATCTTATTCCGTTCTGCCTGAAAGGGTTAGCAAACTGTGGCCCAAGAGTCAGATCTAGCCCTGTATCCTTTGGCCCAAAATTAAGGTTGCTTTTTCCATTTTTGAATTTAAAATTACAAAGTTTGGCCAACTCCTTAAGATTTAGCCTGATGAACTGTTTGGAATTTTGACTCTTTCATCTGAAGTAAGATTCTATTCCTCTTAGTTTCATGGAGACAGAATGGCACATTGGAAACAAAATATTGAGAGGGCATGAGTTTGAATTCTGGCTTTGTGGCTGCAGGGTCATGATGTTGAATAAGTCACTTTCCTTTTTTAGGTCAGTTCTTCAATATAAAGGGTGGCCCCTTTAAAAGATTGCCTGCCCTTTGATCTAGTCATAGAACTTCTGGGCTCATACCACAAAGAGATAATAAAGAAAAAGACTTGTATAAAAATATTCATAGCCGCGCTTAGGTTTTTATCCAAGCAGTTGATAAAAAAACTTTAAATAGAATAGGAGGGTAAAGGGAAGATCTTTAGGGTATTCCTTTTAAGGTGATAATAAATTATTAATGACTTATCTTTAGCATTAGCTTGAGTCAACCAACCAACTTCCACCAGTATATGATCCTTTAGGTCACAGCATTTCCACAAGGAGAGCATGAGAGACATTAAATGTTTTGCTGAAATCTAAGCAAGCTATACCTTTGGTATTTCCCTGATGTACCCATCTTTGGAAAACTACAGAGGTCCTTTGGGAGAAGTTTACTCAGTGGAAGAAGGTTTCTGGTTTCTTCCCTTCCTCCCCACAAGAGTTCTGTTCATTTTTTCTCCTTACTTAATATTGTGATTGCATGATTGCAAACTAGGTTGTTATAGGTGATGGTGTCATGGAGTCATTTTTCCAGATTTTCTGAGTGAGGTCTCCAAGCAACAGGAATGAGAATTCCTCCCAAAGGTACCTTCTCTTTAGCTTATGATTTTAGTCTGACTTCCTTTAAATCCCAAATAAAATGGCATCTTTTACAGGAAGCCTTCTTTAACCCCTCTTAATTCCAGTGCCTTCCCTCTGAAATCATCTGTTATTTATCCCATGAAAAGCCTGCTTTGCATATATTTGCTTGCTGTTGTCTTCCCCATTATATTGTAATCTCCTTGAGGACAGAAACTATCTTTTGCCTCTTTTTGCATCTCTAGTGCTTAACACAGTGCCTGGCAGATAGTTGGTGCTTCATAAATATGATATTGTTTCAGTTGTGCCTGAATCTTCACAATCCTTTTGGGTTTTATTTTTGGCAAAGATACTGGAGTGTTTTGCCATTCCTCCTCTAGCTCATTTTAGATATGAGGAAACAGAGGCAAACAGGATTAAGTGATTTATGAATGTCCAAGGCCAGATTTGAACTGGGGAACTTCAGGTCCAGCATTCTGTCCACTGTGATCCCACTTAGCTGCCCAAATTGTATATTAATTGTAAGAATTTATATGGCAAGGGTTGCTTAAACATGCTTTAAAGGAGAATGCAAAAAGAACAAAATAGAGATTCAGACAAAGAGCTACAGGAAAAAAGAGAGAGACCACTGAATACCATCTTCTCATTTAAGAATGAAGAAACTAAATTCATCTTAGTGAGTTTTTAGATCAGGAAAAGGATGATGATGATAAGAATACTTAAGGATCAATAATATTCAAAAGATTTATATATATATACACATACACACATATGTATACATGTATATATGTATAGACACACACACACATATATATGTG
>NW_025350065.1:0-9618 GCF_016433145.1 Gracilinanus agilis
ATCATTATATATCATATAATGGTATATAATATATAACATAAATTGGGGCATGTAATATAGGTATATAATATAAATCATTCTACCAGTTTAGCAAAGAGTCAAAAAATGATTTAAAAATAACAGCAATAACAATGTCTAGCATTTTCTATAGCACTTTAAGGTTTGCAAAGTGGATTACCAGTCTTATTTCATTTGATCCTCACATTGATGCTAGTAGGAGGATGCTTTTATTTTCTCCATTATACCCAGAGGAAGCTGAGGTGTAAAAGTACAGTGACTTGCCCAGGGTCACGCAGCTAAGTGTTTGAAGTCAAATTTGAGCATAGGCCTTCTTAACTATGCCAGCTAGCTGCTAAATGAAATGAGGGTAGGTAGTTTAGCTTATTGTTTGTAATGAATCTGTGCTATTTTGCAGTGATTGCTTGTTTCTTTTCTAAGTACTTAAAGACTCTTCTTTTAACACATGGTTCTAAGTTTTTACCCAGGTATTTGGCTCATACTTGCTTTTTCCTGGTTTGTAGCCCTTTTTCCCCACAGAGGAAAGGATAGTGGATTTATGGTCAAAGGAGCCAGGTTTAAAATCCCAACTTACATTGTAAAGACTATAAATACAGAAGTTTTATAAAACTTCTGGGTTTCTATGACTTCCACTGCAAAATGAAGCATTTATACCAGATCAGGAGTTCTCATCTCCTTGGGTCATGGCCCCCTTTGACAGGCTACGAAGTCCATGAATTCCTTTTCCCAGTAACATTAATATAAAATTGAAACAAATACTCAATTTCAGTTGGAGTTAATTGAGAATAAAGACGAATTCTTTTCCCCATCTAAGTAAGTTCAAAGATCCTTCTGAAATCCATCCCTTGACCTCAGGTTAAAGACCCCCTGACCAGAAGATTTCTCATGTTTCTTCTAGTTCTGAATCCTTTTTAAAATACTCATTTAATACTTGACTATTTCCAGTATTGTGCTACCCTTCCAAGTTATCATCTCACCATGATTCCTCAAAGATCACTAAGAACAGTTCACTGACCACATCTGCCAGGTCTTTTAGCACCCTCTGTGGTCATTCTCTTTTACTGGTAGTCTGGAGCTTGTTGGTAGTCATTAGATTCCCCTCTTTTTTATTAGGAATAGTAATGACAGTTGAGATTTATACAGGGTATCCCAAAAGACTTAGTGTAGCAACTTGCACTAAGGGGCCCTGGATTCCCTTATTATTATTTTTCACCTTATTATAAAACCTGGTTTTAAGATTTACATATATTATGTCACTCTTAGCCCCTTACCAATCTTGTGATGTAAGTGCTACACATATTACTAACCTTATCTCATAGAACAATGATTCCCAAACTTTTTTGGCCTACCACCCCCTTTCCAGAAAAAATATCACTTAGCCCCCTGGAAATTAAATTTAAAAAAATTTTAATAACAATTAATAGGAAAGATAAATGCACCTGTGGTCATCACCTCTTCCCCTGGATTGCTGCAGCACCCACCAGGGGGCGGTGGCGCCCACTTTGGGAATCACTGCTATAGAGGGAGAGACTGAGGCTTAGAAGTGATGACTTGTCCATGGTCACACAGCTGGAAAGATTCAAACTTGGGTCTTCTCCATTCCACATACTGCATGCTAGTCACTACTCCAAGCTGCTTCTTTGTATTCATTTTTTGTTTTGTTTTGTTTTTTTATATTTTTAAACCCTTAACTTCTGTGTATTAGTTCCTTGGTGGAAGAGTGGTAAGGGTAGGCAATGGGGGTCAAGTGACTTGCCCAAGGTCACACAGCTGGGAAGTGTCTGAGGCCAGATTTGAACCTAGGACCTCCCGTCTCTAGGTCTGGCTCTCAATCCACTGAGCTACCCAGCTGCCCCTCTTTGTATTCATTTTTGACCTCAATTTCCTCTTAAACATATTGATTCCATCCTTGCCAATATAAAGATAACCATGCTAGAAAAAATTATATGTACTGGACAACTAGATTAATAGATTCTGTATTATCCATTAACTTCATAGGATTCACTCAGAGGGGTTCTTTCCTTTCTTATTCTTTTTGCTCTGATTGTGGTTTTGTTGTCTGACTCTTCATGTATGTATGTAAGCCTCAGTTTATCTCAGACTTAGCCTCCCAGATGAATTCCATTCTTATAGTCTTCCTTAGGTCTTTGCCCTTTTTTCGGTTGATCAGTTATAAATTTCGAGAGCTTCCTGTGTAGCCACACTGGTCTCATTGGGTGCTATCTCTTTCTCAATGGCCAGTTGCAATTTCATTTCCAAATTTCACTATTGAGTCCTCTTTCTTTTCTGAATCACTGGCATTAGGATTATCTTAATTTTAATTTAATGGGTACTTTATGTTCTGATTTTCTCACATAGTCCTACTTAACTACTTTTCATACAATAGGTGTTTAGGAATTATATGCTGAACTTTGTATTTTTTCTTTTTCTAATTTCAATTTCAATTTGATTTTATTTTCACTTCCAAATTATCTTCCCTCCATCTCCTCCTATTCTACCCATCTAGAACTGAAGAAAAACAAAGTCTTAAAAATAGGTATAGTCAAAGAAAATAAATCCTCATTTTAGCCATGTTGGGGGTGAGGGGGAATGTTTCAATCTCTTCTCTAAGTCCCTTAGATTTCTGTCTGGAGATGAATAGCACATTTCATCATGCATCCTCTGGAACTACAGTTAGTTCTATCGTGTTGATTGTTGATCAAGACCCCAGGTCTTTCAGTCGGTTTTTTCTGTAATATTGTTGCTACTCTATAAATTGTTCTCCTAATTCTGCTCACTTCATTTTGCAACAGTTTATATAAATCTTCCCTGGTTTCTCTGAAATCCTCCCCTTTATCACTTCTTATAACATGGTAGATTTCCATCAGATACATAGAGCATAACTTGTTTAGCCATTCCTCAATCAATGGGCACCCTCTCAGTTTCCAGTTCTTTGCTGCCAGAAAGAGAGTGGCTATAAATATTTTTTATATGCTGGGCTTTGTATGTAAAGATGATGCTACTGGCCCACTGTCAGCAGAATTTAGTTACTGGGGCAAATTAATGATCAGCATAAAACAAGAAAGATCTCTTTACCACCAAATGGAGCTTTCAGGGATCAGAAATCAATTGTGGACTCTCATGGCATTTGAAAATCAACAACAAAAAGATATTACAACTCTGTTTCGGCTGATTTCTTGTATTATCATAAAAATCACTCCTATTTCCAATGCATTTCAATCCCTGTATTAGCATACCAGCTGCCTTTTGCTAGTTCACCTGCCTTGATTCATTTTCTATACAGGTTTTTCTTGCTTTTCTTAATAGATGTTTTCCTTACAATTTGTGTTTAAATTGAAACTTTGTAAATAGAACCAAATTTTAAATGCGTACACGAACATAATATTGTAAGGACATAATAGCTTCTCACAAAGATTTGATTAGATTAGACTAGGAGGACTCTGCTTTTTAAAGCAACTCTCCCACTAATTTGTTTTGAGTAAGTCCATATATTCATGAATTTGCTTTAATTCAAGTGAGGATGCCCATGTGGGTACTTAATCTTTGTTAAGAATGAGATGAGAGACAGTGTGGTATATTAGGCAGAGGGCTGCTTTGGCATGGGGAGAGCCAGTTTCCATTGCTGCCTCTGACACAAATTGGCTCTTTGATTGTCATTAAGTCCTTTAACCGCTCAATGCTCACTTCTGGAGGAAACTCACTCTGACTCTACCTGGTGTAATGGAAAGAGCCCTGAACTTAAAATTGGAGGTTCTGGGTTTGAATCCCACCTCTACCCTTCTCTTCTCTGGTAAACTAGGACAAAATGACTCTCTGGCTCTTAATTTCTTCCATTGTAAATTGAAGAGATTTAACTAAATAACCCACAGGATCCCTTTCAGCTCAGATCTACTGTCTCAGGAGAGTTGAGGTTCCTCATGGGGGGGGTGAATTTTCATAATGTTCCCTATATGGAAACAGTTATGGGCATAGAAAGACAAAAAAAAATCAGTGAATTAATTTACTCAGGAACGCAACACTTTTTTTATAGCCCATCCTATCATAAATATAACTCAGTGATTTTATTTAATTCTCTGCTAATACCCCCAAGAGAAATGCCCCCATTTTCCAGGAAAAAAAAAAAAAGATGAGCTAATCTAGGTACCACATTGGTGAAGGTTAAAGCCTGCTGCTGCCTGCTCTAGCTCTGTTAGGTCACAGTGCTTCCTGGACTGCAGGCTGGCCATCTTGATTTAGTGGTAGTGACATTGCAAAATTGAGTTTAATAGAACTTATTTTGCTCAAGCCAATTTTACTTTCTGTGCTGGGTGGGCGCAATCAACATACTATCTTGGGCACAAAGAGGAGAATTTTTTTCATCTTTTGCCATCTTGGGTTTTCTGGGTAGCTGGCCAACTCACCCGAGATGGGATTATCTTCTGGAAGGGGATTAAACTGGTTCCTGTGATACTGGAAGGCTCTGGACTTCCATTCAGACTGTCCTTTCTGGCATTTAAAATTCATATTTGTAGTCCTCTCTACCATAGCCCAGGACCCAGGACCCATTACCACTGGAGTGATCCCTGTTTGGTCTGAAGCTGCTCTGCCCACTCTTTACCGATATCCAAGCCTTTCCTCCTCTTCCTCCTTTTCCTCCTCACCTCCCCCCACCTCTGTTAGCCATTTGATGTCACGCTCACAACCCTTATGCCTTAGCTCTCTTCTGCTCCTTTTGATTAAGATTGCCTTGGTTGTGACAGGCCCATGCCCGTGTTTAACCTTGCAAGGTAATAGCTTCAAAGGAAACTCAGCCGAGAGGCACAGCTCTCTCTGCCACAGTAGTTACATTTCATATTAAACATGCCTATGATATTCTCTTTTGTACGGGGAATCTCCATGACCACATGCTCAATTATTAATACCCTCCCCAGGGCTTTGCTTATTGCTATGACGACCTCAATAATTTCACCACACTTTTAAGCTCTTCATCTGGTGACATATCCTGGTCACTTCTTCCTGCTTTCAAGTGAGACTTCCTAGCCTCTCTGGAAGAAGCCTGGCTCCGAAGGAGACATGATCCCAGAAGGGTAGGGGGAAATAGGAAGGGATTACCTACATCCACCCAAGGTGTTGGATTTGAAGCCAGATCAAAGAACTGAAAGAAAAGTCAGCAAAAGTGCAACTTGCCCCTGAGAATTTGAGAAAACACTCTGTGGAGCCATCATTCTACAGAGGAACTTTGACTAAATGGGAAGTGGAGGAATTGTAGTCATTAAATTATTTGAATATCTCTATTTATATTTTCAAAGATATTTACATAAATATTTTTACACATAAAAATAAATATATGTTAATGATATTTATAATTCTCTTTATTATATCTCTCTAATCAAGAATAGCTCTACTCTACTGATCTGACCTTTGTGCTGTCTTCCATTTGTGTCCTTCCACCTCTTACCTCTAGGTATTTGATGGGCTGTTCCCCAACCATGGAATATTCTTACTTCTCAGGAACCCCAGTTACTTTGGACCTCCCCAACTTACTTCGGTATTCATGCCTGGAGAGCCATGCCCTACATGGAAGTATTCTTTGAGGCTCGCAATTTTGAGGGCTTTCTTTCTGAAAAATTCTTCAGGTTTATTTTGTATACATTTCATATCTCTTTCTCAGTATGAACACTGTTTCTTTGGTAGAATGTAAAGTCCTCGAGGGGAGGGGCTGATGTCTTTCTACTTTTTTAATCCTTAGTACCTAGAAAAAGGCCTGGCACGGTGAGGGGAAATGATGGGTTCTGTTTGATCAATTAGCTTTGGTTGATCAATTAGGAAAAAAAGAAATGAACTAAAACTGTTATAAATAAAAATTAATCTGGAGGCACTAGATTTATAAGCATTTACTAGATTTATAAGCATTTATTAGTAAAGAAAGAGAGAGAAAAAAAAAAAAAAAGGTTTTCAGCCTTTCTAACTTTAGGTAAAAATCCCATCCTCCATTGCAGTCCAGGCTTGTAGAGCTCCGATAAGAGGCTCAGGGAGAGAGTCAGCCCAGAGAGAATTAGTTCAAGTCCAGTCCAGAAAAGAAGAGTTCTCAGCGTTCTGCCCCGGCTTTTCAAAACCTCTATTCCTCCCTCTGGATCTTTCCAAAGGTCAATGGCTTTCAAACATCATGTTACACCAGGTCTTGCTGGGGCACTGGCTCCATGCCTCCTATGTCCCACCACTGGGGTGTAGGATCAAAAGCTGGGATGGAGGTTCCCTAGATGTTTTACTTTGCACAAAAACTGAAATTAATGGAGAAAGAGGTAGTCAGGTTACAGGATGTCCCAAAGGTTTTATTGCAGTTTTGAGTTTTAGTAGGCTAAAGATTTCACTTGAAATCAAGAATAAATGATCGAGATATGTCACAAGTTAGAGTTTAAAGTGTGCTGAAATTATTGAGGTCATCATAGCAATAACAAAGCCCTGGGGAAGAAATTAATAAGGTTTGAGAGCTGAAAATTTCACTAAGACTTCTGGGACATTCTTTATATAAGCTAGGCGAAGGACCTAGCTCAAGAATAGAGCAATGTGTCCAAAATGCCATGGAAGCCCACTGGACTCTCCTCTGGACAGACTACATTTGAAAGATTGAATCTAGTTCTAGGTATCACATTTGAGGGGCAGTTAGGCACTGCAGTGGACAGAGTGCTGGACCTAGTCAGGAACACTCATCTTTGTGAGTTCAAATCTGGCCTCAGAGACTAACTTTGTGACCCTGAGCAAGTCCTTAACCCTGTTTGCCTCAATTTCCTCATCTGTAAAATGGCAAATCACTTTAGCATCTTTGCCAAGAAAACCCCAAACGGGGTCACAGAGCCATTCGTGATGGGAAATGACTGAAGAACAAGGGTGTTGACAAACTATAGGGTACATTAGGAGGAAGGTAACTCCCATAATGAGGATGATTTAAACCACACCAATCCAAGGATTAGCTACAGAAACCAAGAATGTTTAGCCTAAAGAAAACTAGATTGGACAGGATAGTGTAGCATCCTTTCTGGAAGTGCTCAGTAGCTGTTATTGGGTACGAGAATTAAATTTGTTCAGTTTGTCTCCAGAGGACGGAATTAGGAACAATGGATGGAAGTCACAGAGAGACAGATTTGGAATGGATATAAGGGAAAACTTGCCAGCTTTATCTTTCAAAAAGTAAAATAAACCTCCTCAGGAGCTAGTATGTTTCTCATCCTTTGAAGGATTCAAGTGAAGACTGGAGGCTGGGGACCGGAGTGCTTGTTAAGCTTGGGTCCTTGAATTCTGAGATTCTGTGATGCTAAACAACCTGAACAGTCAATCTTTGGACACTAAACAAACAAAAAGACCATTAAAGGGGGATAAACATTGGATCTAGCTTCAGAAATCTTGGGAGAAGGAAATCCTTTCTGAGGAGCCCTAGTAAATGCAGCATTACTGAGTAGAAAAGAACATTGGATTTGGATTCCGAGGGGCTGCTCTTGAATCTCAAATCTGCTTCTTCCATTCCATTTGTCCTTCATCTACTTCTTTGGTCTCCTGTTCCTTCATCTCTAAAATAAAGGTTTTGGACCAGATGACTTCAGAGGTGCCCCCTAGCTTTAAATCGCCACATCTATTATGTAAGGAAAACATAAATTAAAGTGACTTACTGGGAGGAGAGTTTGCCTGGTATGATTGAAGGTGAGAGTTTCCATGAGTCAATGACAAGGTGACATCATCACATGGGTCCTTAAATACTTTATTTCTCCCCTGAAATATACAGAGTCTCAACTCTATATTCTTTAGACCTAGAGCAATGACAACCACAGAAATACATTAATATAACACTTGGAAATTCCCAAAGTAATTTTCCCTCCCACTACTCTAAAGGATCCATAAGTAGTACAATTATTGTTATCCCCATCTTGTAGATGAACAAACTGAGAGACAGTGACTAGACCCTAGCCATGTAGCTGTGAAGGGACAGATTCTGGATTTGAACCTAGTTTTTGAATCCTAAGCTATAGGTCTGCCACTCTTTCTATGGTACTATCCTTCCTTTTAATATATATACATACATACACACATATATATATATATGGTACTATCCTTCCTTTATATATATATATATATACATATATATGGTACTATCCTTCATATATATATATGAACTATCATATATATATATGGTACTATCCTTCATATATATATACATATATATATATATGCTCAGGATAACCTGAACGTTTATTTTTCAGATTCTCTACTGACATCCCTTCTCTTTTCCTAGACAATTAAGCAGTCCAAAGAGTTATTTATAAAATGCATGAACTAAAGCTCATGTGCCTTCCTCACAGGGAACTCCTCTTGTCCTCACTCAGTTTCTGTTAACTTGTAGTCGTCACACAGTTCTAAAATTTTTCCCCAGCACAAGGGCACTTACCAGAAGCAAAAAAAAATGCTGTCAGTCAGACCAAGTGACCCTAAACATCCTGATAGCAATGGAGGAAAGGAAAAAAAAAACCCAACACAGTACAATGGGAAAAAAAAAAAAGATAAAATCCATCACAGTCTGGGATGACTAAGTTTAGTAGTAATCGAAGTGGCACATCTCAAAGAACCCCTTTCTTCTTTAAAAAGCAAAACAAAACAAAGCAAAAACACTTTCTTTTTCATCTCTTTCCTTTCTCAACTTATTCTTCTCTCATAAACAAGGAATTAAAAAGAAAGAGGGGGATATAGAAGCCCAGAGTAAAACCAGTGTGATCCACTCTATCAGTCACTATATCATGCTACACACCCATAGGCCTCCGCTGTCGCCAGGAAGTAAGGGGGGCACATTTGCTCATCTCTTCTCTGGCATTAAACTTGGTCAATAAACTTTTAACATTCCAATTGTTGGCTAGAGGTCATCAATGGTGACAGTTGTTCCCATGAAGCTTTCTCTTGCCACTGGAGTTTAATAATTATAGTTCCTCTGACAATGTTGTATGCCATGATATGGATCTATATGATGTCACCAGGAAAATATTGCTGTACGATTTTGCCAAGTTGGCTTTCTCCTCTATAAAACAATTAAGTATGACAGTGGAGCTCAAATCTTGCTTTAGACACTTACTAGCTATGCGGCTTTGGACAAATAACTTACTCTGTGTCTCGATTGTTTCATCTATAAAATAAGGATAGTAAAGTAGAGAAGCAAGCATTTTTTAAACACCTACTGTGTGTCAGGCACCACGCTAAACCCTTTTGAAATATTTCATTTGATCCTTTCCACAACCCTGGGAGGTAGGTGGTATCATTATCCCCATTTCACAACTGAGAAAACCAAGGCAGACAGAAATTAAGTGACTTGGTGAGGATCTCAAAACCAATAAATATCTGAGGCTAAATTGAACTCAAGTTTTTGTGACTTCAGGTAGAGGACTCTTTCCACGATACCATTTAGTTGCCTCTGGGGCTCTAGGGGAGAAGTTTTTTTTAGGGCATGCTCTCTGGTGTAGGTCCAAGGTGGTTGGTGGGGAGGCTGAAAGGAGGGAGAAAAGAAATACCAAATAGTGACAGGGCAAAGAACTATGGGACCTAGGGGAGAGAGAGAGAGAGAGAGAGAGAGAGAGAGAGAGAGAG
>NW_025350066.1:0-2750 GCF_016433145.1 Gracilinanus agilis
TAGTACTTGGCAAGGCCAGGAGAGTTGGCAGTTAAGGAACACAATTTGAAAATATTAGAGGAAACAAACATAGCCTCAGAAATATTAGAAAACATTTTCCCAACTTTGTAGAAGTGGGAAATCTGTAGATGTGAAATATTTCATTTACTGTTAGATTTAGAGGGTATATTTTGCTTTGTTTGTTTTCTGGTTCATTTTTCCCCTCTTCTTTCTCCTTTTTCCAATTTAAAAAAATATTTATTTTAATGTGAGATAACTCTTAAAGGAAGGTAGAGAAGAGAATACAGAGAAAATTCAGGTAACAAAAAGAAATAATCAAAATTTATTTAAAATAAAATTTTTAAATAATGTGTTTCATCATCTGTGAAATTATTTTTGGTGAGCTCCTTTAAAGACTAACTTTAGGTCAAAATTGTGTTCTGCTTATATATCCTATAATCTCTTATGAGTCATAAACATTTCTCTTTGGTCCTTATTAGATGTCCAAAAGAGGTTGCTGAATGATTCATCACTGTTGTAGTAAAAGTGCCATTTTAATAATATAAGAGAACTCAAGAAGTAGCTGCCCAGGAGTTAAATGGATGCAACAGATGGAAGGAATGTGTGAAGTTTGTACCCTGGTAATAGTTACATGAAAGAGACTGATTACAGTTTTTGTGACCAATAGAGATACTGCACAGATCTTTAGGGAAAAAAAGAAATCAAACCCTCATCTTCAAAATTAATGCTTATTCTTCTAGTCATAGAATTATAATGTTCTCCATACAACTGGCCAGAGGAAAGGAGAAACCTGCAGCAAAAGGGATAGTAGACCCCTCTCTTCAAAACTTATGTGTTTTCTGTTTTTTTCCCCCCATCTACCTTGACTGTAAAATAGACAAGGCCCTCATTGCTCACCGCAAAGCAGAAAATAGACTTGGACTGATTTCAGTGAATAATGTGCATAGGCACTTTTTGTTGGCCAAGACCTAAGCACATTTACTGCAAAGGAATCAAATTGTGTTTTAAAAAAATGCAGAGCCAGGAATTGTGCCCACAGGAGAAAGAAACTAAATGATTTATCCTTACGGCAATTCAATCCACAAATCTTATGTTCCAATCAGTCACTGTTGTACATAAACCATTGAATGATTCAGAGTAACTCTTCCAAAATTGTGTGATTAGTGAAATGGGCTGGTAGAAAGTACTTTTTTTTACCACTTCATAGTCTCGGGAGATGCTCAGATGATTCTTTTTTTACCAAAGAGTTGATCAGAATTAGGGTGCTCCATTATTACAAAAGTTTCTACTGTTCCTACAATTACAGTTTTCACTGTTGAAACAGAAAGGACAGTTCATCAGAAAGGACAGTTCTGCCATAAGTTCTCAAGTTTGAGGCTTAAATAGTTCTGAGTCATTTAATATAATAACTTCAACCTTTTTAAGGCTTCTAAGAAGAAGTAAAAGATTTTGCATCATGTGGAAATAACCCTTATGGTAAAAAACTTAATGCCTTTTTTTTTAGAGAATTTTAATGGAATGGAAAGGGAATAAAAGGTAATATAAATATAAATGAGGCTTAGGGAGAAATTCTTTTAGTCTATTTATTGTACTTATAATTTTGTCTGTTTCCTTACTTTAAATTTTCTCTTCTATTATAATCTTTACAATGATCAACACATATACAAACATTTCAATGTGCAAAAAGGCATAAGGAAGATGATTTGTATAAGGAACTGAACTTCTGCTACATACTTTGATTTCCAGATCTATCTATATATGTATATACATACACACATCATCATGATTTATAGATATAGCTACGTGTGTCTATCTGCACATTGCCACAAGTGACAGGGACTAGCACTTTAATTTCATTAGCATACAGTAAGTTCTGGATGAGGAATCCTTTCTCAGCATTAGTGTGCACCTTTCCTGCAATTTATCAGCTTAGAAATTTGGCCAGAGAGCAAAGAAGTTATGTGACTTGTTTAGGGTCACACATCCAATATATGACAGAGGTGAGACTTACACCCAGGTCTTGAACTAGTATGTATATCTCTCATTTTCAACATCCATATATAATTTTTAACAGGTAAAAATTGTTCCAAGTGCATTTTCTAGTTCCAGATTGTCTGTAAATCTCGATGTTTCTGTGTTCTTCAGCAATGCATTTTTAACTCAGCTTTGCTTTAAATCCCTTGACTATTCAAATAAGAATAACAATATGTTCCTCATCTTCACAATAAGAGTTTAGGAGGATCGATGAGCTTTTTTTTTTTTACATGGTAGAGAGAAACCATTTTTAACTCTTTGGAAGAAAAGTATTATTAGAATATCTTCAAGAAACAAATTTGCTGATTAATGACTTTAGAGGTTTTGTTTTCTTTCATATCTGTGTCTATGCTGACATGATAAACACTTGAAATATCTGTTACAACCTCAAATATCATTTTAATAAAGTATGTCATCAGGCCCCTGGCAAGAAGTCAAGTCCCCTGGGGAAAGCTGCCTTCAATAAAAATGGAATTTTAGACAAAGATCAGTACTGATACAGCTAGATATGGCTTTAAATTAATAAACCTTAAATAGTCAGTGACAGATGAAGTTCAGTTGTTACTGAGAAACCCATTCAATATAGTCCTTCTTACAAATAGAAAGGACATTCTTCCAAGGAAATATAACTCCCACTTAGCTTTGTCTAGATTCTCTCTCTCTCTCTCTCTCTCTCTCTCTCTCTCTCTCTCTCTCTCTCCTGTCTCTTATACACA
>NW_025350067.1:0-5260 GCF_016433145.1 Gracilinanus agilis
TAAATCACATCACTGTCTTTCTAATCAATTTTAGATGAAAGATAATTACAAGTTTCTTCATGAAGCAGGAGATTGAAGAAGGCGAAGGGAACCATCTAACCCCAATTGTGTATTTCATAAATGTGGAACTGAGGGAAATGTCTCAGTCAAGGTCTCATTGTTGATTGTAGCATTTATTCATTCATTGAATAGATACTTGTTAATCATTGACTTTTGTTTCTCAAAGAAGGTTATAATATCAAACATGCTTATGGTATCTATGAAATTGAAAACTTATTTTTTATTATTGTTGCATCCTGGATATGGGAAAACCAAAGGCCTAGAAAGAATTGACTTGCTTAAGGGACACAGAGTACAGTTGACTTTAGAAGCTATATCTGTCTCCTAAAAATAACTTTTCCATATATGCTTCCTCTTATATTCTATGGTTGTTATCTTTCTAAGGTTCTGTTAAGCTTTCATCTTTAATTCTCTTTATTGTTGTTTTAAGATTCTTTCCAGTTGAATAATTCTCTGTTCTTTTAAAAATTAAATTATATTAAATATTTCCCCAGTTACATGTAAAAATGGTACTATTTTTAGGCCCCTGTGCAAAGGTCCATATTGCTCTCCAGAATGGTTGAATCAGTTCACTCCTCCCGTGTTATTGCATTAGTCTTTCAGTTTTCCAAAATCCTCTCCAAATTTTGTCATTTTCCTTTTCTTTCATAATAGCCAAATTGATAGGTATGGGGTGGTACTTCAGAGTTGTTTTGATTCACATTTATCAAATTAATAGTAACAGAGCATATTTACATGATCATAGAGAGCTTTAATAACTTTTTCTGAGGATTACCTGTTTAATCTTGTATAGGAGCGTCAAATTTTCCGTTACGCTCTGGTATTTTCATCAGAAATGTTTAAAAGTCCTCTATTTCTTTTATTTTTCATTTTCTTCTGGATTTTTTTTATGCTCAGTTTTGTATGGGTAAGTAATTCTTGGTTGAAGCCCTAGCTCCTTTGCCTTCTGAAATATCATATTCCAGGTTCTTTGATCCTTTATTATAGAAGCTGCTAAATCCAGTATTGTCTTGATTGTGACCCATGATATTTGAATTGTTTCTTTCTGGTTGCTTGCAATATTTTCTCCCGCTCCTGGGAGTTATCAAATTTGGTTATAATATTCTTGGAAATTAACCTTTAAGGAGGTGATCAATAGATTGTTTCCATTTCTATTTTACCCTCTTGTTCTAGAAAATCAAGGCAGTTTCTTTGAGTGTTTTGTTGTTGTTGCTTACTCATTTTTCTAGACTTTTCTTCTCTTTTAAATTAAAAAAACTTACAGTTCGGCTCTGTTCTTGTGGTAAAGGGAGCACTATTCAAAGCTTTAGGAACGTGGGATCCACATTTCTGAGAGGGGTTCAAGCTGCATCACAGAATTCCATAGTTCCCCCCAGAACTCTAAGAGAGGGGGCAGTTAAAGGCAGTTGGGGTCCTGGTATAAAAGCCAGGTCACCCTTCTTGCAGGGGTCCTGACTCTTTGCTCTTGGCTCTGAGCAGAGGGACACTCTGTGTAGCTCTGGGATGGGACATTCAGTCACTGACAGCCAGGGCTGCTTTACCTTGATAGCAACCTCTAAGACAGATCTTCAAGCAAGATCTTAGTCTATCTTCAGTTTAGCAGTTTAGGTTTTAGAAAGAAGATTATTTAGGGCTTAGATAGGAAATCAGCCATTCCTGTTACATTCCCCCCCCCCCCCGGAGGGTTGTGTTTTAGCCTACAGTTAACGGTTTAGCCAAATTACCTTCCCTCCTCTTTCCTTAAACTGATTCCTTTCTCCTCTTCCCCGAAATCATTATATACATTTAGTTTGTGAAAAATAGAGTTCATGTATAGTTAGCTGGGGATTATACTTACTACCTTCCTTTTATCAAGCCAAGTATTTGATTTAAGTAGGAACTGTAACTGCCTTTGCCATGGGGGTCTGTGGTCAGATTTGCTGAAGACTTTAACCTCATACATTTCCATTCTGTGAGAGATTAATTCAACAAAGAAAGTTATCATAACAAGGGGTTTAGTCTCTCTCTACTTACCATCTTGGCCCAGAAGTTACAAAGCTAGAATATCCTTCATAACAAGACAATTTACTGACTTCCAACTGCTTACAAGCTGTGGGGAGGTGAAGGAGTACTCCACAGGCTCCTGCCCCTCCCATCCAGTGAAGTCTGCCTGCTTCTCCAAAGACCAGGGTTTGGGGAGACTTCATTGCCATCTTACAGTTTCCCTTATCCTACAGGAAATTAAAATTGGGAGTCTTTAATCTTTCAGTTCTTCCAATGTGCCATGATCTATGAAGAGGCATGTTTAATATTCTCTCAGCCTATATAATCTCATATGTGAGCAACCACAAGCACTTTTTTCTGTCATGGAACTGTGTGATCAGGGTTTCCTAATCTCATGTGGCTATAAATACTGGTGTGTTCCAGTGCTCTTCCTCATCCTGAGACCTCAACCCAGGACTGTAATCTGGGTCTGTGTATGTGCAATGTGACAAGAGTCTAATACCCAGAACCATCCAAGGGACCCCTGTAATGTTCCACTAAGCAACTTCCCAATGCCCATCTATTTGTGGCCAAATGCTCTGGAAGCTTTTGCTACTGATACTGCCACCACAAAGGGGATTGCTTTGTCATCCTGCTTTGCTTTCTGCTTCCACTCATATGCAAAATATCTTTTGTGTTGGTCTTTTAAGTTATTTTGGGCTGAAAAACTATTTATTCCATATTTTGGGGCATGATGCTGTTTCATTATTAATTTTTAGGGGTTATATCATAGTTATTTGGAGGATAATTTGGTAGAGATCAGGTGGATATGTGTTATCTGCTATCTTTGACTCAGTGCCCAATAATTCTCTGATCTAAGATTCCTTTCCCTACATTTGTATGAAAATTATCTTATGCCCCTTCTAAGCCTATGTTCTGCCTTCTATTTTATAAAACTCTAACTCTGAAAATTCTGAATATATTAAATTTACCTTATCAAAATAATTTTAAATGAATAATAATATCTTCTGGACAAATTAGCATTGCTAGGTATTAATTTTGAATTTCTTCCCCTTCTTCTTTTTTATTGTCCAGCCAACATTTAAAAGAATATATAAATATAAAGAGAAACCAGTAGGTGTTTTGGGCAACTGCCACTCACAGAATCAACTCACAAAGAAGGATAGGGAGAGTTTCCAGGAAGATGGTGGCTTAGAAGCAGTGAATCTTAAAACCTCTGCACCCTTACACACTGAGATAGAAAACAACGGGCTTCGAGAAGAAAGGAACAAATCTAATAATGGGACAGAGCGGGGGAACCCTACTACAGCACAAATGAAGAGGTATGCCAAAAAAAGGCTTCAATTCTTGAACTGTGGATCTGAGGGAATAGAAGGGGAATCCCAGGATGCCCCCCACATGCTGTGTAGACTCTACAGCAACCCTTGAAAACTCAGGGCAGGTGGGAGCACCAGTGCAGAGAGAGGTCCTTGCTGGAGCCAGATTTGGAGAGTTAAACACAGGCACTGGAGAGGAGGCTAGAGGAGAAAAGACAGAGAAACATAGCAAAAATGCCCAGAAGATGGTGGTTTAGAGAGAGCCAAACCCCAGACTGAAGACAGTTTGGCTTCCTCATACTGAGATAGAGAACACAGGGCTTCAAGAGGAAAGAAAACCACTTCAAACACAGTGGATAGTGCAGGGGGACCCCACTGCTAGAGAGCTCAGTTTAGCTAAAATGCTCCTTCTTCTCCCCCCACCATTTTGTTTTGTTTGTTTGTTTATCTTTCCCTCCTCTTGAGGTTTTAGCCTCAGGGCAGATTAAACAGTAAGATTAATCTAATCAATAGAGGATTAATCCCAATAATTTGATAGACAAGAAGTCTTCAGAGGGCAGAGAAAGTAACTACAAACCTCCATTGCCAGTTGAGGGAAGATCTTTCATTGAAGATCATTAAATACATCTGCTCAAACTAATAGAACAAGGAAGGAAAAAATATGAGTAAGCAACAGAAAAAGAGAAAATAAATGACAATTTACAGCTTCTTTTAAGGAAATGAAAAGAGAGCAAATGAAGTAGAAATAGAAGAAGAAGTAGTTCCAGCGAACTTGACATAGGCTTTAGAAGAACATAAAATTCAACTTCAGGAATTCAAAAAGCAATATTAGAGAGGCTGAAGACAATTTGAAAAAGGACATACATAAACTAAAGCAATAAAATAAAGTCTTAAAAGCCAAAATTGACCAGCTGAAAAATGAAGCAAAGAAGGTAAAAGATGACCTACAAAGAAAATCAGTCCAAAAAGAGAAGGATGACCAAAAAGCCAGGGATAAAATTCAGGCTTTAAAAAACAGAACTCAACAACTAGAAGCATATGACTTCACAAGACAGCAAGAATACATTAAACAAAATTTTAAAAAATCAAAAATTTGAGAATACAAAACACCTCATTGATTCAACCAAAGATCTGGAGAACAGAGGTAGAAGAGACAACTTGAGAATTATTGGTTTACCAGAACAGCATGATAAAAGAAAAAGTTTAGATAACATCTTACAAGAAATTATCAGAGAAAATTGCCCAGAAATTCTTAAACAAGAGGGAAAAGTGGAAATTGACAGAATCCACAGATCACCTCCTACATTTAATCCACAACTGACAACTTCCAGGAATATTATAGCCAAATTCAAAAACTACCAGAGCAAGGGAAAAATATTACAAGCTCATAAAAAGAAGTCACTCAGATATCAAGGAACTACAGTTAGATTAACACAGGATCTGGGTGCATCTACATTGAAACACTGGAAGGCATGGAACACAATATTCCGGAAGCAAGAGAACTGGGTCAACAACCAAGAATCAACTATCCAGCAAAACTAACTATATTATTGCAGGGTGGAGAATGGTCATTAAATAAAATTGAGGCCTTCCAAATATTCATCAAGAAAAAACCAGGCTGAAACAGAGTTTGCTGCCCAAACCCAGAATTCAAGAGAATCAACGTAAGGTAATTAAGAGAATGAGGAGGGGAGAAAAAAATTATTTTCTTTAAGGGACCCGACAAGTTCAATCAATTTGTATCCCAAGAAGAAAAGAAGATATTGGCAAATATTAAAAATTGTTATTACCAATGGGGTAACTAGAAGAAGTTAACATAGGGGGAACAGGGACAAACTGTATAGGATGAAATGTCAAGCAATATATATATATATATATATATATATATATATATATATATA
>NW_025350068.1:0-1127 GCF_016433145.1 Gracilinanus agilis
ATATATACATACATATACATATATATATATATATTTCCCCCCCATAACCTTTCCAACATTTGTCATTTCCTTTTTTTGGGGTCATCTTAGCTAATATGAAGGTGTGAGGTAGCACTTTAGAACTGTTTCAACCTTCATTTTCCAAATTATTATCATTTGAAGCACTTTTTTATATGCCTGTTGATAGCTTAGATTTCTTCCCTTGGGAATTGATTATTCATATCCTTTGACCATTTTTAATTGGTGAATGGGTCTTAGTTTTGTGAATTCAAATCTATTCATATACACACACACACACACACACATATATCTTGGAAATGAAACCTTTATCAGAGAAACTTTCAGCAAAGTTTTTTCCTAATTAACTAGTTCCTCTATGCTTTTAGCTTTGTCGATTTTGTTTGTGCAAAAATCATTTTAATTTGAAGTAATAAAAACTGGCCATTTTTATCTTGTATGATTCCCCTCTATCCTTTAATTATAAATTCTTCCCCTACTTAAAATTGCAAAAATTATTTTCTTCCTTGTTCCTCCAATGTGTTTATGTGACCCTTTATATCCAAATCACATATCCATTTGGAGTTTATTTTGATATGTTGTGCAAAATAGTAGTCAAACCTAATTTCTACCAGACTGCTTTCAGTTTTCTCAGTAGTATTGCTGGATAGTAAACCCTCAGCTAGGGTCTCTTTGAAAAAAGGTAGGCAGTATCAGAGAGCAAATGGTTAAGGTGGTTGCTATGGAAACAATTGAACATTGATTTTCTTTTTAATTTAATTTATAGTTATACTTATAATTTTATATTTGTTGTATTTTTATTTATATTCATTTTATTTTCACCACATCCAGCTAAGCTACTGTTCAGGGAGATGTAAAACCAAGACTTCTAGAAGAAAACAAAAACTGGTAAAAATTTAACTGGGAGGAAAACATATGACTAAAGAAAATACTCTTGAAAAAATTTGACACAAAATATGATTATATATTTCCTTCCGCAGGAACTGTTCACTCCAGGGTATATATTCTTTGTGTGTAATAGCAGGTGGACTCTTTCAGGCATTTAGATTGCTCTCTCTCTCTCTCTCTCTCTCTCTCTCTCTCTCTCTCTCTCTCTCTCTGTCTCTCTC
>NW_025350069.1:0-6931 GCF_016433145.1 Gracilinanus agilis
TAAATATATTAATACCAATTATATAATGCATAATGTATAATAATATTAATATATAATAAATATGTTAAAATACCATTTTCCCCCTACCTTCTCTTATCCTCCTCCAAGAAGCCAAAATAAGAAATATTATTTATTCAAAAATTCAATGATTAAAAGAGAATCAGAATAACTGATTGAAATCTCAAAACTTCTGAAAATTTGAGGAATGTACATTTGTGAACCTCCCACTCTTCCAATTGGTGGGGAGGGTATATCTTCCCGCATTTCTTATTTATATTCATTATTCATAATCTTGAAATGTGATTTTTATTTTGTATGTATAAGTGTGTGAGATGTATATGTGGTTGTTCTTTCCATTTCATTTTCTCTAGTCATTATATATACTATTTCCTTGGATCTGCTTACTTCATTTTTCATGAGTTCCATATTTCATGTTGTTCATCACATTGATCATTTCCTAAATTACAGTTGTATTTCATTAAATTCATTTACTACGTTTTTTTAATCATTGCTCACTTAATGTCCATTTATTTATTTTGTTTTCAATTACTTGCTGTCACAAAGAGCAAATTTTCTATAAATATTTGTTTTGTATGGATATTTTCATCATAAATAGTCTCTCTTTGAATAGGTCTAGTAAAGGAATCTTGGGGTCAAGGAGTTAGGACTTTTAAATTATTTTATTTTTATAATTCAAAAGGTTTTCCCAAATGACTTTATTAATTAATAGCTTCATCAACAAATGCAAATGTATCTATTTACTCCCATCCATTCTAGTTTTGAATATTGTGATCTTTTATCATCATAATCTAATTTTAGGATATGAAGAACAATTTTGAGGTTAATCTGATTTATATCTCTTTTATTAGTGGTTTGGAACATTCTCTTTATGTGGTTCTTAATGGCTTGCAATAATTATTTTTTTTGTTTAAATCTTTTGTTCTCATATTTTTGTGAAAGCTTTTGGTATACATACAAACTGCATTTTTCCTTCCTTTGTTCCTTCTTCCTTCCTTTCTCCCTTTCTCTCTCATAGCTGCACATATATGTGATATATAAATATATATACATGTGTAGCTAAATGTACATATTCACTCTTGGGTATATGCAGTGAATTTATATATGTGTATATATGTTACACATACACATATTTCTTTAAATATATAATGTAAATCTTTCAGTGTATATATATATATGTAATATATATGGATGTATATTTGTATACTTACATACATGCATAATTTTATCTATTTTGAGTACCTCATGAAAAATATGACCCAAAGATTATTTTTTTCTTAAAACCTTTACCTTCTCTCTTAGTATCAACACTTCATATTGGTTGCAAGGTATAAGAGTGGTGAGGGCAAGGCAGTGATGGTTAAGTCAATTGCCCAGGATCACACAGCTAGGAGGTATCTGAGGCCAATGAACCACCTACCTACCCCTTGATACAAAGATCGTTTATTCTATTCAACCGTTTTTCCTCTTATTCTAGGAACATTAATTGTAAAGAAACTTTTCAGTTTTATGTACTCAGGTTATATATTTGTTTTTTAATGGCCTCTATCTTTTATCTAGTTAAGAATCCAGAAGCTGTGAGAGAATTACAACTTCATTTTGTTCTAATTATTAAAAACATTATAATCTTCAATGTTATATCAATATTAATTTAGAATTAATTGTGGAACATAGTATAAAGAGTTGATCTAATCCTAAAAACTGCCAAATTGCTTTCCAGTTTTCCCAGAGCTTTATCAAATGGGGGAATCATTGATTCATTGCCTCAATACTTTTAATCTTTCTGTTTTTCTCATGTAATTAAAGCTTCTATTTTGGTTTCTTTCTTCTAAAAAGTTATGATGTTATTGTCTTGTCTATTGTTAGTGTCCACTAAAAAGTTTCCAAGTTACTCTACATCTTTGTCCTCTGGTCTGTTTTCCCTCAGTCTTAAATAATGTTTTTGATAATGATTCCTCAATTTATTGTTAATTTTTGCAGAGCCATTTTTCCACAATTTGATTTGAAACCTCCTTCCTGAATCTATCCCTTTCCACTGTCTGAATATTAATTGTCCTCATGAACACTGATTCCTCTGCTTCTGAGGTAGAATATATGTAACTTTTAAACAGAAAATTCTTCCAAATAAGACCCATTTTTTCCACCATTTCCCTTTATAGAAAATCATTCTTAACCTATAAGGGTATTCATCAGTGGTGCCCTTATACTAAAGAAACGGGTCTTCCCCCTTTCCTTTTCTTTTCAGTCTTTCTTTTTGCCTCCTCCCCCATTTTTCTAAAGGATCTCTTCTTTCTGAGAGACTGCAATAATAGTTTTCCTTCCATTGTTAAATTTTGACTTAAATAAAGAATATTAAACATATCTTTCTGTCTTCTTTTATATACCATCCTATTCTGTAACTTAGTCCAACAATAATATTAATACAGTAATAGTTGAGATGTTAGGAAATTGACTTCATGATGTTTTAGAACTGCTACTCTCTCATCACTTCTATTTGACATTTGCTTCTACTCTGTCTCTTTATTTGCTTATAGAAAAAAATCTGTTAATGGTGTCTCAGATAATTAATTGCCAATGATTTCATATTCATTTACTCTTCTTATACTCATTTTGTCTGGGAAGTTGAGAAGTAGTTAATTTTCTCCTTGCTAATTTTATATCTAAAAAAAATTATCTGAATGCACCTTTTGCTTGAACATCTAAATTGTTTAGGTCCACATATACAATTTGGATTGCATCTTGACCTCTCTTCTTTTGGAATACATTATTCCATTCCTTCCTGTATTTTTTCTGGTGGAAGAAGAATTATATAATTCTCAATTGCTTTCCTTTATATTTAAAGATCTTCTTTCTCTAATCTACATAATTTATTGTTTGTCAGTTGATTTGTTAAGTAGAACTACTATGCATCTTGTGATTTACAGTATTGCATTATAAATGTTTTTATTGGTTTGTGTGTGTATGTGTGTATTTTGATGAAGAGCTTTTGAGATTCTTTTGAATAGCACTTTGTCTTCTATGTTCAGAAGTTTGAGGCAGTTTTCTTTCATTGTGACACTCAAATATATTGATGCATTCTTCCAGTTTATTTGTAAAACTTGAGTTGTCTCTATGTATTAATTATTTTTGGAGAACAATCTGTTTTGAATGTATGAACATCATGCCAGGAATTATTTATGTTGTGGCCATAAACCACTTTTTCCTTAAAGATTCACTCAGTATTGTTTTCTTCAGTTTCCTGACCTCCATTGGCAGGATGCATAGCTCTAACTAGCTTGTGATAAATAAGTTTTACATTTTTAAAGTAGACATTCACATCTCATATACCAGCAATAATGACAAATCAGCATTTGTTTTATTTTTTTCTATTAATTTTCTAGACATAAAAGTGTTAGAAATGATGATTAAACTAAAAGTGTGGGTGCATGCTAAAGAGCCCTGTTGTTAAATGTTTGCTCTGTTAGTATTGTTTGAGCTCAGCAGGAAAGAACCAGAAGGCTCAAGGAATGAAATGATTTATATCTTTGCTAGACAAGAGGCCTGGTAAAGGCAGAATATAACATCATAATAATAAACAATTGGCATTTACATAGGGCCTTAAGGATTGAAGTGTTTTTACATCTAGCATATAGCATTTAAGCCTCAGAGTTCCACTTTTTATGGCCTCTTTCAAATCTAAATTAATGGTAACCCAAAGGGGCCAAACTCAAGGTCTTTCTACACCTTAGATTTAAATTTTAAAATATTGTATGTGAAAAATCATAAGTTGACAAGACCAGATACATTTTATTTTTGCATTTTTATTTATTTTGTTCTGTGAAAATATTTATAATTAATCATCAAATTATTGGGTAAGGTTTCTTTATCTGAAAGTATAATACCCCGAGTATTTATTGACATTACATAAAATGATAATTCCAAGTAACCTAAACTTGAATTGGATTGAAATTATATATATATATATATATATGCATATATATATACATATATCTCTGATCTTTACACCATTCACATATTTGGTTTACAATCATCTTGAGCTTTACCAACTTTTCTGTCTGGCTCATGACATACTTTTATGAACAAAAGTCCCTTTTGTTTATATACTTTCTATATGTGTTACTTCCAGAATATTTATCCAAACTTTTTCCATAATTTCCAGTGTATATGGCTAGGTCTTTTTTTGCATTTGTGGTCCCTGTCCAACCTTTAAACACATTTGACTTTCATTAAAGGCACCCCTTGACCCTTGGCCACCACATCATTGTCTATTAGAATGACATTTGAATTAATTCTCCTTTTCCCTAAAAGCGAACTACGTAAACCTGATCTGTGTTGACACAGAGCAGCATCAGCTGTATGACTAATGAGAAAAAAATATGTACCTTTGACCTTCATCAATTAGAATTTCTGGGCTGCATCCTCTTGCCACATGATTTGCAGATGGACTGAAATAAAATTAGCACTAACCTGTCATATCATATTTTACCACTAAGGATGTTTAGTATTTCCTAGGAATCCTATTATATTATAAAATATTTGTTACCCATTGCCAACACTGACAATCATATTGAAATCTTGGTTTAAAAGGATTATATATCCTACTGAATATCTGAAACTCATTAAGGCAGAAATCACAGCTGCCTCTCAGACCAGGATATCTTATACTTGAATATAGCAACTAGAGACATTTTTACTCCAAGCATCTTGTTTGATGACTCTCACAAGATGTTAGGGATTTTTTGGATAAGAAACTCCTGAAATACTTTATCTATCAGCTCACTCTAACTGTGTCATATTTATCATTTATCCCCCAGCACCCATAAAGACCAACAGAAAAAGACATTAGAATTATACTAGTAATTTGATAGAATTACTGAGAAGCCTCACAAAAGTAAGATTGAGAATGGTCCTCAGATGCCACCGAGTCCAAATTGTACTTGATCAAGAATCTCTTTTACAATTTTTGCCTCTGAGAAATCATCATCCAACATCTTTTTCCAAACCTTCAGTAGGGAGGAGGAGCCCATTATCTTCTGTGACTGATTTGTGGATTAATTTCCACTAATGGATAGCTTTAGAATCTCAGAGTCAGAATGGACACCAGATGCTATTTAGTCAAATTCTCACATGAACAAGAATCCTTACTATAACTGTATTAACCAGAAAGCAAATTGCTTTCCAGACTTTGCTTGAGCTACACAGAACTCTAGGCAATAAAGTAGATTGCTCTAATCCTTAAGAAATATTGACTTAAAACCAGACTAATTTTGACTTTTTTCAGTATGCACCTTCCTCTTTAGTTCACTAGGGCCAAACATAAAAAGTCTAATGCTTCTCCAAAGTGAAAACCTTGCAAATACTTGGAGATAACTATAATGGCATTCACCCTCAACTCCCCAAACTTCTATCCCCCCAAAAGCCTTTTACCCATGGAGATAACATTATCTTGTTATTCTCCTCTTGTGACTGATACTGACTTTCTGGACCATTGCTTTCTAGGGTTCTTTTTAGTTTCCCTTCATGCATTTTCTTTCTGTTTTAAGATATATGATCCTTGGGGATATGCAATATCTAATTTGTGTGTGTATTCTCACTGTCTGGTGTAGTATAGTGCCTGATATATATATGCATGTTTGTATTTAATAAATGCCTTTCCCCGCCTCTATCCCATTGTCCTCACTAAGCATTATCTTCTCTAGGCTAAACATACATAGGTGGTTTTTTAATGAATTCTTATATGAAATGAACTCAAGGAACTTCAATAACTTAATTTTCTCATCAGGAAATCAGTCACCTAGAATTCACTAAGCAAATATTAAATCCCAGGCATAGTGCTATGTTCTATAGTTGTAAAAAAATACAAAAGATAACCCCTGATCTCAAGGTGTTTACCATTTAATTAGGGAGTCATATACAAATAACACAATTCAAATAAGATATATACAGGATAAAGTGGAGATAATGACAGAGGAGAGCTCATTAAAGATGGTTTGTCTTATCCCTAGAGATGAAAATTTGACTAAGACAAAGAAAGATGTCAGAGAAACTGAGAGATGAAGATGAAGAGGGAGAGAACTCTTGCTATAGGGGACGGTCAACAAAAATACTAAAAATTTATTAGATTTCTGCAGCCAAGAATCTATAGGCATATAAACAGGACAGATGGTAAGGGCAAAAGGATTTAAGATATAGTGAAAGCATATATGACAAGGACTAAAAGACCTTCATTTTACCAGAAAGATTATAGTGATTGATTCCTTTCTCATTCACATGGTAAAACCTGCTACATCTGCACAGGAGGGAGGGATTCCTGTAGAGTCTCTGAACATCACTCCTGTGAAGGATAGAAAAGGACCTGCAAGTTTGAGTGCAACCTGATTATTGGCTCCTTCCTATTGGGGAGAGAGACATATAGGGGTTATGTGGCTGCCCAGGGTAGGGGTGGTATATACATTGCAAACTTGAATATTTTAAACTGAAGTTCACACTTATGCTCTGATCTGATTTAGCTAGACATTATTATATCCCATTGAATCACCTATTCTTCAAGTCTCTGACTCTTTTAACCTAATCCAATCAATTCCTAATTAGGAATACTTTCTGTGACATTCTTCAAATAGTTATCCAACATTTTCTCAATGATAGCTATTAAAGAGGAACCCACTACCTTTTAAAGTAACCCATTTTAATAATTATATATATATAGTCATTTTGAAATATTTTTTATATTTTCTTCCTTTCTCTCTTCACCACTTCCTTCCTTCCTTCCTCCCTTTCTCCCTCTTTCCTTTCCTTTCTTTCCTTCCTACCTTTTTTCCTTTCCTTCTTTCCTTTTTTCCTTTCCTTCCTTCCCTTCTTCCTTCCTTCCTTTTTTCTTACTTCCTTATTCCCTCCTTCCTTCCCTCTTTCCTTC
>NW_025350070.1:0-8899 GCF_016433145.1 Gracilinanus agilis
AGTAATATTAGTAATAATAAATTAATAAATAAAAAATTTAAATTAAATTCTCTTTTGAAGACTTAACATAACAGGAACAGTCTGGTGTTCCCTTTCTCTGGAAAAATGATTATTGATTATTTCTAAATCTTATACTCGGGGGTATCAAGAGTTAACTTGACTTGGGGAAGTATGAAAGATCTTGGAAAACCTGAGTATCTCTGAAGAATTTTTCTGTGAAAGCAGAAAGGCCTTCATGAATTTTCAGGACTGATAGAAGAGTTTAAAAATCAGGCATGCTACCATATAAACATATGTTGCTGCATAATTGTGTGGCTCCTTAAATATGACCATTAGGAAATTAATTTTTGTATTTTCAAAGTTTCAAGTTAATTGTGATGGAAAGACTCCATGAGTTTTGAACACTTCTTACATCAGGTTATAAGTATGATTTTCTTAAAACAGTTTTGTTCTTTACAAAAGAGCTGAGGGTATCTGACACAAAATCTTCGTTCCTCAGCCCCCCACCTCTCCTTGCAAACGGAAGGATAATGAGCCTGTAGTTGTTTATAAGTATTGATTTTATCCTAAATTCATTCAGCCCTTCCAATGATTTTTTTCTCCCAGCAGTTAGTGAGCAAGGGCCTTCCTTTAGCATAATTAAAAGCATGGGAACATATATAGAGAGAGGCTTAAAAATGGTGTAGTTCACATGAACAGGGAATATTTGAAATATAACCAAAAAGTGACATAGGGTGGTTTTAAAAGAAGTTATTGTCATCAGCAATTGATTGATTATCACTTTGTGTCCTCCCAGTTAGCCCATACTGTTAGCCATTCATTGAATATTATTGAGCAAGGATTCTTAACCTTTTTGGTTGTTATCCATGTCACTGGCCCCTTTGGCAACTTAGTGAAACCAGTGGAACCCCTTCTCAGAATAATATTTGTAAATGTATAAAATACATAGAAGTAAAAAGGAAACTAATCATACAGAATAACAGTTGTAAAAACGTTTGGTATTTTTTTAATGGGGGAAATGTTTTCTACTCTTCAGAAATGGCCTGGGGACCCGAATTGTTTCTCACTGTTTGGTGATAGCACTCCCTCTGTACATTTAAGCCATAGCAAATAGGTAATAACAAACCACACATTCTCTGGGCCCCTCCTCTTTTTTAATGATCAGTACTATGCTAACCATCCCCTCAAAATTCAATATGGGATCAGCCTCCCCGGGAGGGTTGGGAATCCATAGCATGGCACAATGTGTAGTGATTTTCATGCATAGGCTACATTCTATTATACTTTGCTTGAAGGATTTTCTCTTCTGGATTGCACAATGCTGGAACTGTCAGTCACAGACCCAAATGCTTATATACCTATATTCCAACCCTGATAGAAACAGTCAAAAGGAATGGAAATCCATGAGGGGAAGGAAATGTGACACATTTAATCTCCCCATAGTGGTCTGAAGTGGCATGGCTTCTCCATTCTTGATGCCTGCTCCCCTTATCGGCTTTAGAGTCATTCTCTGTATTTTTCCCAGATAGATATAAACCTCACTAAAATCTGACTGTACTTTATACTGAAATGAAATGTATTTATTTTTAAATATCTGAAACTTACTGCTGTTACCCAAACTACTTAAGTCAATCATTTAAAAAAAATAATCCTTACTTTCTGTCTGAGATGATCAGTTCTAAGAGAGAAGAGTGGTAAGGGCTAGGCGACTGGGGCTAAGTGACTTGCACAGAGCCACACAGCTAAGAAGTATCTGAGGCCAAATTTGAACCTAGGTCCTCTCAAATCCAAGCCTGGCTCTCTGTCCACTGTGCTACCTCACTGTCTCTTTGGGTCAATCATTTTGAACAAAGGATCTCACGATATCAGCGTCGATTTAAAATTACTTATTTGCAATATTATTGCCTGCATTGGAATGCATTTTGGGTAAATAAAAAAGCGTCTATGAAGGACTTCCTTTGTGCCATGCAATGTGCTAAGTGCTAGGGATACAAATAGAAAAAGCTAGTGGACATACTCTGTTCTCAAGGAAGACACACTCTAATTGAGGGAGACAGCACATAAAAGATAATTCAGCTGCAGGCTAGAAGACTCAACAATACTGTGGTGAGGTGAATGGAAAGACCCAGAGATCCTTAAGTTACTTAAATAACTAAAATGACAGCTACAACTTCTCAGAGCCACAGATGAATGGGGGAAAGGTGGACACCAAAGCTGGATGAATAGCCCTGAAAAGAGCTCTATAAGCCCTGACACCAGAGGCTAGTCTATCACTAGACTATCAAAAAAGTCTATGATGCCAAAGGAGTTAAAGTACTCAAGATATCTAAAGTACTTAAAGTATTTTAAAACTTTATTACTATTAGGGTAGTGAGAAGGAAGTAAAGGTGAGAAAGGGAATAAATAGAAAGAAGAGAGTAAGTTGAATAGGATGGGATGATATCCAAAAGGAGTTCCATTCTTGGCTTAGTGTTAGGAAGACCTGTGTTCAAATTTTGCCTCTTGCATTATTTAGTTACTTGGGACAAATCAGGCTACTTTCCTAGGACTAAGTCACATTGGAATATTATCTTTAGTGGATAGAGTTTCCACGCAGACATTCTTCTTGACTGAAATCATAGATCCTTCATATTCCCATTTTGCAGATTTAAAACTGTCCTTGGCAAGGTTAAATGACTTGCCCATAAATAAGCAGAGCTAGGAAATATAAGAGTTGAACTTGAACCTGTATCTTTTGACCACGAGAACAGTGCTCCTTTACTACATGTAAAACAACCCTAGTTATTTCATTGCAATGGCTTCAGGATAACCACTGTAGACATTCTACAGAATATGATTTCTTTAGCTACCACTTACAGCCACCATCTCCTGGCCACTCCAGCACAAATTGTCTCCTCCGTCCTCTGAATTCCTATAACATTGCTCATCCATAGCATCTACTTATGACAAAGTCATTCTTATGCCTTTAAATACATCATTCTGAGAAGTGGTCCATAGACTTTGTCAGATTGCCAAAGCTGTCCCAAGGCACAGAAACCTTTTTAAAGGTTTGAGAGCCTTTTAAAAACTATTTGTTATTTACTACTTACATTGTTATTTAATTTATTTTTATTTTTTACTTTGCTTTCTAGTTTGTCTCTCTGGGGATCCTCCAAATTTTTGGAGGACAGGGTTCTTCCTCATATTATTTCTTTTCCCTAAAGAATCTAGTATATACTAGTATTTATGAATATAGTATAAGTTAATACATAATATTGTTTGAATTAATATTTTTACACACACACAAACACACACACATACACACACATATATATATATATATATACATATATATATCCATCCTTACTTCAGAAACTGATCCCTAGCATCTCTCCCTCATTCCCTGAACATCACAATTTTTTAAACCTTTACCTTCTATCTTAGAATTGTTTGCTCCAAGGCAGAAGAGCAGTAAGGACTAGGCAACTGAAGATCACATTTGTCCAGGGTCACATAACTAGGAAGTATCTGAGGGCAGATTTGAACCCAAGTCCTCCCAATTCCAGGCCTCGCTCTCTATCCACTGGGCTATCCAGCTACCCCTGAAGATTATTATTGCTGGTCAAATCATAATTACTATAAATAAACTCTGGACCATTCCCATCCTACCACTATTCCCTTTTGTTTCCTCTGTGAACCATCCCTCAAATCTAACTCTTACCCATTCTTCAGGGCCCAACTGGAGACCAATTTAGACTACAGCTCTTCTCTGAGCTCAGTACTGCCTGTGCTCCTCATTTGTCCCTCAGCATTTAAGTGTCCCACAGTGAGCTTTATTTTTTTTTCTTAGGTTAATTTTGTCTTCAGGACCAGACTAGGAGCGACTTGAGGCTGGGAATAAATACTCTTTGATTTGAATTGAATTAGATAATTCATACCAACTAGACTAAATCCCCCAAACCCCATTCACAAAATCTGTCCCACAGTTGAGGCCTTGAAGGACTTGGATTTTTATCTAATTAAACCAGACTGATTTTCTACACTGAAGAAATCCACAGAGCAATTGCTGAGCTTTCTATTTTACCCCCAAAGTCTAGGTCTCTGGAACTACCCTGACACATAAATGAAATGTCCATGCAAAGTGTTAAATGATGCACTAGTCTATAAATGGAAACAGACTCCTTCAAGACAGTAGTTCTCAAAGTGTAGTCCATGATCCCTGGAATGTCCAAAAGTCTTTCATGGAGTCTATGAGGTCAAAACTATTTTCATAATAATACTAGAACATTATTTGCCCACTAAAATACTCCTCCCTTTCCCCAACCATATATCTTGTGATGCTAGATTTTTTTCCATATACTTCAACCAAAACAACATATTGCAACAGATTGAATGCAGAAGCAGCTACGCAAATACAACTGTCTTCTTTTAAGTCAGACATTAAAGAGATTTACAAAAATGTATAAAACAGTGCTACTCCTCTCACTAATTTTTTTGTTTTGGAAAATATCTATTTTTTCATAAAAATATTTTATGTATTGGATTTATTCTTCTTATTTTAAGTGAATGAAGAGTGAAATATTTTTAAATTTTATCACTTTAAATTTCTAATCCAATACATACCAACAGATATAATAAGGAGTATGCTGGAGTCTGTTCCAACTGAAATCAACAAATACAATAAATCAGGGTTTGATTTATAATTTTGTTGATTGCTTACGATTAAGAAAGTGATGAGAAAAATGTTCATAATGCAGATGAAATTTGAAAATGTGATGGACATGGGGGTGGTGGCTGTTTTTTAAACAGACCCATTGGCTAAATATTTTCCAGCAAACTCCTGGATATAAATCCATATAAACAAAAAGCTCTGTAGGATTCTTAAAAGTTTGTTTGTTTTTTAACAATGTAAATAGTTCGTGAAATCAAAAAGTTTGAGAATTATGGTTATGCGAGGAATTTCAAAAATTGCTTAAATTAGTTTCCTTTTCCTCTTGTACTTGTGTCTAAAAAAGGCCAAGGAAATTAGCCATTACTTAAACAGAACTCAGTTTCTTCCTCTGCCTGCTCATTCACCTTTTTCTTAATAATATTAAAAAAAATATTCTCAGTTATCTAGATAAGTTGAGGGGGAAATTGAGGTAGAAAACTGGGGCAGCCCTCCAAAAAATGATGGGAAAAGCTAAAACTTGGAGGTTAGTCTCGCACTTTACTATCCTTTTAGGATCTGTGCCCAGCAAACTAGGGCTGTAAGCATTCTAAAACATTTCCGGCATTGTCGTATCTAGCTATGTTGAGGACTTGATTGGAAGTCTCCCCCAAATCCAGAGCTATAGCTATGCCAATCCCTTTTTCCTCTCAAGAGCTGGTGGTGGCTTTCTATCTCATTTCCCTCTTTTCCTCAGTTTTCTGGCTGAGCATTATTGCAGCAGAGAATTGTCATCCCACCAAAGCCAGCTTCTAGCTTTCCATGACACAGGGGTGGAAAGTGGGGTGCCAGAGTTTTATTCTAAGCCCCGGGTCAGTTCGTATATTCCTGCCAAGGTATGGTGGCTGGTGAGGCATGGGGTGCCTTGGAGCATTTAAAGGATTAGGGATTAGCCTCCTCTAAGGTTAGCTCGCTGGGTTGGTGTCTAGGGGACTTAGGCATGGAGATAAAGGCAAAGTTGTTTTATCTCTTGTGCGTAATTTGAATTTTGGACAGGTTTGAGAGGTCTGGAAGATAGGACAAGAGCGTGCAGTCCCTTATCTTGTTTAAGGCATGATCCAGAAGAGCAAGAGGGTTTTCGAATCCTATCTATTAAAACCCCCATTTCAGTGTATCGGTTACCAGTTACAGTTAGTATTAACGCATTTACTATATACCAACGTAATGTTTATGTTTTAGTCAGACACGTGTCCATCGTAAATACATGTGGAAATGGAAACGGAGAGAGACTTTTAATAAGATTCTATCTAGACGCTTTATCCACTTTGGCGCAGACACAAAGTAGCACAGCGGTCCTCCAGTGCCCCATAACACCTCTGATCTAAGCCCAGGAAAATGGACCTCAGCCGCACAGTTACATCCCTTCGGACCGCATCCTGCGCTGAAGGAATCTGACAATGGAGACTTCTCCCGCGCTCCACGCAGTGAAGGCCACCTACCACTAGAGGGCAACAAAACATCATCGAACGCGCTCTGGGGAAGGAAGTGAGTTTCACGCAACAGCCACACGAGGGCAGGACGTTGAGCTCTGTCCGCCGTTCAAAGCAGCAGCGAAATGGAGCGAAGTCAGCGACTAGGTGCTATTTTTGCAGTGCGTCCGTGGGTGCATGTTTTGCTGTTGTGCATATGTTTTGCCTTTCATGCATTAAATATGATAGTAGTAGTAGTAATAATAATCAACATAGTGATGATGTAATAGTAATCAACATTAAGAATTTCCTCTCCTCGCATAGGGAGAGCTTCCTCATTCCGGGTTGGCCGGGAGAATGAGACAGATAAGACTAGCCCATCTGCTGCCAAATTGCAGACACAGGCTTGCTACTGAAACTGATTTGCGAAATGAGAAGTGGGAGCACGGGAAGGTAGCAAGATGCCATGGTGATAGGAATAGTGCCTTCTGATGTTTGGCTCCTTTGAAAAGTCTATGCACTGGAGCAGACAGGTGGCTCGGGGCATAGGCAACAATGCCTGGAGAGGGGAGGTCCTGGATTCAAATCTATGCCCAGACACTTCCTAGCTGTGTGATCCTGGGCAAGTCACTTACCCTGTTCCCTAGCCCTTTTTGTAAAGAAGTTTTATGATATTTTAAAATGTAAAAATCATGCTTAGTTTGCAGCCTGTACGAAAAAGGGCCACTTTGGACCCTGGACAATAGTTTACTGACCTCTTGATTCTAAACCAATATTTTCCTATATTTAAGAATGAGAAAATGGAGACCAAGAGAGATTAAGTGATTTGTCCAGGTCACACAAGGAACAAATTACAGAGCTGGAATTTTAATCTAGGTCCTCTGACTTAGAATCCAGAGCTTTTTAAAAATCAAATGCCAGGGGACAGCTGGGTGACTCCGTGGATTGAGAGGCAGGCCCAGACACAGGAGGTCCGGGGTTCAACTCTGGCCTCAGACACTTCCTAGCTGTGTGACCCTGGGCAAGTCACTTAACCCCCATTGCCCAGCCCTTACCAATCTTCTGCCTTAGAACCAATACCCAGTATTGGTTCTATGATGGAAGGTAAGGGTTTTTTAAAAATAAATAATTGATTGATTAAATGCCATCTGGGGGATAGCAAGGTGGCTCAGTGGATGGAAAGCCAGGCCTAGAAATGGAAGGTCTCTGGGTTCAAGCCTGGCCTCAGACACTTCCTATCTGTGTGACCCTGGGCAAATCATTTAACTCCCATTGCCTAGCCCTTATCACTCTTCTGCCTTGGAACCAACACACAGTATTGATTCTAAGAGAGAAGGGAAGGGTTGTTTTTTTTTAAAGAAGAAAAAAAAAAGAAAAATCTATGTTACCACTTAAGTGATTCTCACGTTCGATTACCATTTATTGAGCACCTACTCTAAGCAGAGCACTGTGCTAGAAACTATAGGTAAATACAAAGTTAAAGAAGATATGAGTCATGTCCTCAAAGATCTTAAAATATAGTGCAATAAAAAAAGTAATGCTGAGATTACACCCTGGTCCTTTCTGGAGGGCCACTTGCTAAAGGACATTTGTGAACAACATCTCCTGATTGGTCCTTTGTAGGACTGGATTGATGTCAAAAATGATTGGTATTTGATCCAGGAGGAGCTTCTCTCTGTCTGATATAAGAATGAGGATAAAGAACTTCCTATTTTTTAGGTCCTGCTGGGCTTGGAACACAGATCTCCTTTGGACTTCTATGGGAGGGAGAGGGAAGGATTTCTCCCCTCTTACACACACACACACACACACACACACACACACACACATACACACACACACACACACACACACACAAACACAGAGCAACAGCAGCAAGAATGTGTTTTTGCCTAGATATATGAGTGTGAACCTCAAGTTCCTCACTGCCTTTTCTGCCTTTCTTTTCCTGAGCTTCTTGTCAAACAACACTGATGTGAAATGGGTATTTCCAGCTGTCCATAACTTCATGAATTCCTAAGGTCAGAAGTTCCTGAGTCAAGTACTGGTTGCTTAAAAGGAAATTATTTCTCCAACAGCTTCTCAGAGGAGGAAAATACCACACCCAGGAGGATTCTGCAGTCCAAAACCTCATGTCTGGCTGGCCAAAAATAATCTGGATATCGTGAGTTATTAGTATTATGGAGATAAAAGACAAAGGTCAAATATATGTTATAAAGACATATAAAGTTGTCTTTCTCTTCAGGGACAACATATAAGAGGTTATAAGTTACTGTTTCATGTTTTAAATGTTAATGTGTCCTTCTGAGTTTGGTGTGTTTTAAACATTTCTTTTTTGGTGGAAGAAATAAATACCTACTGATAGACTTAAAGCAAGAGATATAAGGTTTGCAAGAGGGCCACTTGTTCAAGGAGGAGGTCAAGGAGGTTCAAGTGAAACAGGATGAACAAACAATACTTGAGTTTTAAAAAAAATTATGAGAAAGATACTATCACTAAAATTAAATAGTGGGAGGCACATCCAAGGAATATTGCCAGGGTTTGATCCATTTGTGTATGAATCTTGTGATTGATGAATGTGCAGAGATGGCACCATGTGGGCAACAGAATAATATTGGAATTGTAGTAATCTGAGGAAATAGTATCATCATGTTAAAAGTCTTGGAATGATATATGTAAGTTACGAAACTGAGCCAAGATCACCATGGGTCTCTATTTGCCCTTACCTTACCATTTCCAAGAGTATTTTTTCATTTGAAGAGACAAAGAAAGAGAGGAGAGAGAGAGAGAGAGAGAGAGAGAG
>NW_025350071.1:0-8776 GCF_016433145.1 Gracilinanus agilis
TATATATATATATATATACTCACATACATATATACGTATATATGTGTGTGTGTGTATATGTATATATATGTATATATTATTTTTCTTTTTTAGGAAAGAGAGAACACTAACAATGAGGAGTGGATTAAGACTGATTTCCAGGTTATCTTATTTTCAGCTGATTGAATTTTAATTGTAAATAGAATAGATATCCTCTATCATTAATTGTTCTTGAAGTCATAATTTGTGGATATGCTGCCCTTTGGGCCATAGTACTTTTCAGACTTCGGTAAGGTTTCTAGGACCTTGTGCTTTGCTGAAAAAAATTTAGAGAATCTGGGGTAATTTCCATACCATAAATAGAACTTGATTATGCATGTTTTTTAAAGTAAACTTGACAATAATTGCTGCTGTACAGGTTGGGATACTAAAAGAGGAAATGACAGTTTGATGTTTAAGTAAGAGGTAACAGAATAATAAGAAATGTAAGAACTATGTAGAAAAACACAAGAAACTAAAACTATGTCCTGGATGCCTCAACAACCTCAGTAGTCCCTCAGATGGAGCATATGACAGTTGAATAATTGGTAGGCCTCTTATTGACCTTTAGGCACCAGGGAAAGTTCAGTTATTATGTTCATTGTATTCTGAGGAGTTTTTTAAAAAGTAGGAAGTAAAATTATATAAAATATTTTGGGGGAGAAATCTCCTCAAAATGATTAAGATTTTCAGTCCTTATAGAGGGTGTAAATTTCTGTTTGCCAGAAAATTTGTAGAACGCTTCTGGGATGAGCTAGTTCAATAGCTTGATTTCACAGAGGACTTACTTATATGATATATGATATCTCCCCCCCCCCCTTTTTTTTTTTGACAATAAAAGAGACAACTTGTATATGTGTAAAGGTCATGTGGCATTATTAATGGGATAGAAGCAGTCTTGCATCTGTCTAAAAAAAAAAAAGGCTGAGTTAAATATTGGGTCTTTTTGCCTTGTTATGTAACTTATATTGCCCATGGGTTTTCTTATAATTATAAAAGTTCTCACTCTTTTTAAAGGTGATGAAGCTGACAGACGAGATCCTGTCAATGTGGATGATGATGAAGATGAAGATGATCCTGAGAATAGGTATGATTCCACCTCTAAGGACAGTAAAAAGATTATAACACACCCTAGGCGTGGGCCCAAGCAAGAGGAACGGAGCAGCAAGCAGGCAGTCAAAACCAGGACTGCCTTCCTGGTAAAGACACGCTCACAATCTTCATGCAAGCTTCAAAGCGAGGCCTACACAAGGCCAACACTCAGAAACAGAAAGAAAAAAATAAGTATTTAGAAGTGTTAACACACCTTGCATGGGGGTGTTATAAATGCACGGTAGCACTTACACCTTTCTGTTCCCATGTATAATCTGATATTTGACTGAGAATTACTTAATCCTTGTAGTTAGTCGATGTCCATGATAACTGTGAATCACAAGGCCCTAAATAGGTGCCATCGTACTCATTTGTCATTAATCTCTGCTCTATACCTGCTGTCAGTTCTGGTGGTGCTATTTTTTAAAAGCTTTAGCTTTTAAAGACCAAAAAGGCACAAATTTATAAGATAGGAATACTTTGAAGCTAAATTTCAATTCATATACAGATATATTACCTCAGTTTGTTTAGTTGGTTACTATTTTTAAAGGTCTTTAGTTAAATTGTAGTTCATCTGGCACAAACTTGTAATTTCTGTAATCCATGTTTATTTATGACATGAAGCCCTTGCATACAGAAAAAATTGGCATACAAATGTAATTTTTGCAGTTTTGCAAGTCTTGAGATGATTTCTTTTCCTTAACATTTGTTCCCCCTTCATGTGTTTCAGCAAAGCTAACTAATTGTTGTCAGCAAAAAATAAAAATAAAAAATGCAAATACATAGCAAGAGAGGCAAAAAGTGTGATATAGTGGAAGGAGCAGAATCCAGAGACCTTTTCTGGCTTAAATAGGTTTCCTCTATTCTGAGTCTTAGTTTCTCATCTGGAAAATGAAGGGATTTATCTACATACTACTTTCTTAATATCCCTTCCAGTTCTAAATTGGTACTTTTTGTGTTAACCATATTAAAAGTGTAGTACAGTTTAAATTTAGTTTTTAGTAAGGTAGACTTTCATGTTTTAAGGAGATGAGAAAAGCATATCCAGTTTTTCATAGCATATTTGTTGTAAGAAACTGACATTTTGCAGTTAGTAAATGTGAGGCCAACTTTTCTTAGAGATGTACTTTACATTTACCAATTCCATCTTTTTTGCTTCAAAATTTTACTAATTTTAGCATAGAGCACAGTCTCCATTCTATAAAATAGTAGGTAGTTTTCTTATTAAAACAAATAAATACTTTTATTTTGCACCTTAAATAGTGATTATTCAGCATCAAATGCTGCTAAGCCTTTTTTTTTTTAATTAAATATGTAAACATACATCCTGCTATTTTTCAGTTGGGGGAAAACAAATTAATTCAGGGATTTTGCAGTATAGGATTTCAGTCACAAAATTAAGGCCATTGAAATTGCTTTATTTCTTTTCCACTGTAATGTTTACTGCTTCTCATTTTCTAGGAGAGCACAACTACAAAGTCTTACCATCCATCAACATTTTAGAAAACTCATACCGTACAAACATGTATGGGTATCTGCATATATGCATACCTTCTGAGATAAACACACACTTTTAAACATGCAGACTTTCCCCCTCATTTAACTTTAATTTCTCTAATTTTACAATTAGTCACAAAGTCAATTTTCCTTGAGGTGCTTGTTTTAAATTTGTATTCTAATCATGTTGAGCTTTATCTTACTTTTTGTACTTGAAAAACTTTTAAAGTGCTCTGATTCTCCCCAACCCCATCCCTTCTGTAATTGACAAGTGCTTTACTGAGAAAGATCTACCACTGCATGTCAGATAGTGCTTAATGGAAAATGCAACTGTTTGGGTTTTTTTAAAACCAAAATTGAATATTTTGTTATGTTTTTGGTTATGCAATCTATCTATACGTTAACTTAAACTGTTCTCATATGGTAGTCAAGAAGCTTCTTGATTTACACCACGCCAAAGAGGGCACCCTGTGCCTAACCAGTGTTTTGTTTGTACTGTGGGTACGTGAGTACCAAAACTGCACACTTCTACTGTAGACTTTGTGTTTAGGCACATCTGCATATGTACTGAATGATTATAAACATTTGTTTTGCAGCTCTTAATTGAATTTTAAAAATATATATTTTCCAGTTTGCTATTTTGAGTGAGTCATTACATGAGACAGTGCTGTATGCTTTTCTTTATTTGCTGTATTTATTTTTTTTATTATTTCTGCTTCTGCTTTTTTAGCCATATTGTACTATGTTTCAAGTGTTTATGTTTATTTAGAGGTAAATAGTGTATTAATGCAGAATGCCTAAGTATTTGTTGGATACAATAAATTTTTGTAAAACATTTTTCTTGTTTAAGCATTTAATTTAAGTTTTAATGGCTCATTTAAGGGTTGAATTATGATAATGAGATATTGTATAGTTTGTAGATCAAGAATTTTGCTAGGTCACTCTTTTATGAAATCAGATGAACTTTTGTCAAACTTTTTCACAGCATCGTGTAGTAGAAGGAATGTTGGACTAGGAATCATGAGACCTGGGATTCCAGTCCCATTATAAAGTGTTTGAACTAGATTATCTTCAAAGTCCCTTTCAGCTCTAATAGGTTACTTCTTGCAATTGAAAATGTATTTGGGGGTAACTAGGCGGCTCAGTGGATTGAGAGTCAGGTCCAGAGACGGGAGGTTCTGGGTTCAAGTCTGGTGTCAGACACTTCCTTGCTATGTGACCCTGGGCAAGTCATTTGACCCCCATTGCCTTAAAAAAAAGAAAAGAAATGAGAAAATATATTTGAATTCTTTATTAATATTATTTTTCTAGATGTATAAAAATTCCAACTTTAAAAGAGCGATTTCCAATGGCTTCAAGATATTTAACAAAACAACACATTAGTCAAACTCAGAATTTATTAATATGATAAATTTTAAATTAAAAATATATTTTTGTTAGATTGCATTAATAGGAACAGTTAATTTTTCAGTGAATCATAACATTTACTCACTTTAAATGTGCACAACTGAAATGTCTGGAGAAGAAATGTATAGTGATATCCTCACCTAAGGCTACGAGTTTAGTATTCTCCATTTTACTTATTTGAAAGTACAGCAGATTTGTTCAGTTGGATCTAACTAGAGAATAGTGATTAAAGCCACATCATTGCACTGATTATGCTTTTACTCCATTGAAAAAAGCCAATACTATGAACATTTCATTCCATATTTTAAATTAGTTTGATGTTTATTTAGCTATTTTTATTCCTGTTTTAAGTTTTTTATTGGAAGTACTCATGTTCCTCTTTTAGTGAGAAAGCTTTCCTGTTTTTTTTAATATGAACCAAGAATGCCAAATATGATCAAAATTTATTTTTTATAGCCAAAATTCACTCATTCCAATTCAACTCAATTAAAGAGAATTTAAATCCCTACTTTACCTTTTCCTCTTGTGAACTGTGCTTTACTGGGTTGTTTCTCTTTTTTATATGTTAGAATTTATCAACAAACATTCTGAAGAAATTCTGAAAAATGTTTTACACAAATCATTTGTTATTTTTTAATTGTAATATTGTATGTATTGGGCTTTATTTTTTAAAGTTACTGAGTATATTACAAGCCAGGTTTTTTTTTTTTAATGAAATAAAATTGGGTACTCCTAAGGAAATTTTTAAAAAATATTTTTCTACTTAATGTCATTAAGAGGATAAATCTGATCACAGTATCTCTGAGGCAGCAGGTGATTAGAAACTTTTATTGAATCCAGAACTCTATAGAAATTGATAAAAGAAATTGCTCAGAGTTAAAGAGTTGATGGCTATCTTGGGAGTTGCCTTGAGTCTTCTGAATTCTCAATGAGTGCTCTGTGAAACACACTCCTTTCTAGCCAGAAAACAGGAAATTGCTTGTTTTGTGATATTAGCTGTAGTTGTGTTTTGTTTTTAAATTTGGTAGCGGTTTTCATATTTGGGGATAAGAAAGGGCTTCTGATGATGGTCCTATACTCAGTGGCCCCAGTAGTACTTTATGAAGACATTGGATTCTTCTGGAATTGTTCATTTTAATGAAGCTATTTTGCTAACTTTGCATCTGCTTTTTATAAACATTAAAAATGTGAGTAAATATTTGGATCCTCTACCAGGTACTCATTCTTTATACACTTTATATTACAGTCATTTATGAAGAGTACTAATGTTTTTCCCTTCATGAAAATCTTCATGGTAGTAGTCCTAGTCATTTTAATCTATCAAATCTACCTTGTCTCTCTGTTTAATATAGTTGGGGAAATTGATCCCTCTTTCCCACAGATATTGTCTTTATGTACTTCTCTCTGAGGAAGATTTTTGAGTATGTGGCCTTTTTTTGAGTGATAGAATCAGGATTTCTTAATATAAGCTCTCAGTCAGATTCAGGTAAGTATCTGGTTAACTATAGTCAAACTCAGGAGGTCCCAATCAATAGATGGTTTCTAGCACAGTGCCTAGCACATAGTAGGCACTTAAGGAATGATGATTACTTGATCTCAACTTTCCTTTGCTACATTTTTCTTCTTGGACCAGGAAGATAGCTGGTAACTATTCCTTTTCTGATTGACTCAGACTTATCACTGTTGGCATTGTCCTTCCTCCTCTACTTAGCTCAGTGTTTTCAGGAAATTTTAACAGTTTAGAAATTTCTGGTATAATAAAATTATATATCATTCTGATGGAAGATTGCATGCATCCCTTTTTTGAGATATTATATCAAATATAAGGAATACTGAGTACAACTTAATAGCTGCTTGTTACCTGAAAATAAAAGATCCTTTCATTTTGAATATGATTAATTCCTTTTTTCCACTCAAAATTTTTTGTCTTACACATTTGATAATTGAATAATAATTCCTAGTGTCCTTTCCAAAGAGGGATAAGGAAAACACAATTAAAAATTTTCTTGATTATTATATATAATATTGCAAAGCAATCAGTTTTTTCTAAATAGTTTCAAATGATGATTTATCAAATTAAATTTAATCAGAGATCTTTTTTTATTGACTTCAGAGGGAAAAACAAATCCATTAACTTTGTTTTTAAAAGAAAATTGATAAATGTTTTAGAACACTTGTAAGGCAAATGTTCCCAAACCAGGATGCCTTTCTGTAGTTTCAAGCCTTGGATTTCTAACGCTTAAGAAACAACTGTGTATAAGCCATATATGGTATTGGTTATTGTCATTGAATCTATTAGTAATTGATTTTGCAAAGTCTATCATAGATTTCTGACAGGAAGTATGCATTTTTTAATATATTAAATTCAATGTACCAATAATGTTAAAATAATTATCCAGCCATGAAGTTAGATGAACACTTCACTTAACATGACAGAGAATGGAATTGGCAATATGGGCCACAAACATTCTTAGTTGTTTTGATTTCTAAGTGGTTCCATGGAATCTTTGTCAATTCCCCCCGGATCAGTTATCTTTTTACAGGTGACTCCCAGGTTTCTGTAGTTAGCTCTTTTTTTTTTTTGTGAGTTCCAGTTCCATATCACCATCTGTCTTTGAATATTTCCAGCCAGATGTTCCACAGCCATCTCAAACTCAACATATCCAGAATAAATTTTCTTCCCCCACCCTTCCTTCCCCACAACACACACACTTCTTCCTAACCTCCTGTTTCTCTTGACAGTACCATCATCTTTCCCGTAACTTAAAGTTCTCAAGATTAGTTATCTTAAACTTTTTACTCTTCTTTACATCATTTATCAGATTATTTTACATGTATTGTAAGTTCTACCTTGTCAACATTCATTTACTGTTCGATTACTTTTTAATAACTTTAATTGAGGCTCCCATCACCTTTTGTCTCCCAATTGGATTTCCTCCTTCCAGTGACTCTTGTTGCCAATCCATCCTTCACACAGATACCAAAATAATATTCCTAAAGTACAAATTTCATTGTGATGCTCTCTAACACATTAAATTTCAATTGCTTCCTATAAACTGTAGGATCAAATTCAAACTCCTCTGTTTGGTCATTATCTCCCTTAAAAACCTGGGTCCAGTCAAACTTTCCAGACTTATTAGTATCCTCCATGCATGTTGTGGTTTAGTCAAACTTGCCTTCTTAGGTGTGCCTGATTCATCACATTCTGTCTCCAATCCTTTTGGTTTCATCCATTGTATCCCTTTTTCCTGGAATGTGCTTTCTCATCCCCTCTGCTGCCTCAAATCCCTGGTTACATCCAGTGCTCAGTTCAAGCTTTCTTAAGTAAACCTTTCCAGATTTTCTTTCCCCTTGTCTGTCCTCCTACTGCTAGTGTCTTCCTCCTGAAATTCCTCCATATTTTTTTTGTGTACGTATTTATGTATACATGCCTCCCCAGATAGAATGTAAGCTCCTTGGAGGCAGATATTTCATTCCTTTCTTTATATCCCCAGTACCTAGCACAGTATCCAGCACATAATAGGCATTTTCTAAATGCTTGTTCATTGAATTTACACTCTCCTGTTTGAAAGGTATGTGAAGATAGCTATGGTTTTGCAGATTTATTTTTCCTAATGCTAGTGTTTTGACTTAGGTACTTGTAGCATATACCATAATATACATAATAAATGTATTTTTAGGTTCCATATGCTTTTTGATATTAAATAATATAGTCAAGATTATTGTAACTTTCAAGGCAAAAATTTTGTATTTTAGCTAAAGTTTCTATGGAATGTTTGGGATGTGAAATTATGTAAAGAAGTCTTTTAAAAATTCTCAATAATTATGAATTTTAAAGTTAAATTGCCCAATCTTCCAAAAATGTCATTCCTACTTATTTATTTCACTTCACTCATGTTCTAAGTGCCCCTTTAAGTAAGTGGATTTTAGACTTAGCTAATGCTAGCTAATTTACCGATTTAGAACTGACACTCGGGTTTAAATGTTGTAAATTTTTTTAACATATCTTTTTATTTTCCAAAGTTTCAAATTAAGCCTGAGCTGCTTTACTTCTAAATCATATTGTTCCTAGTGAACTGGTTTCACATCCTTAACTATTTCTTAGACTATAGCAAATCCATCCATCTCTGTCTTCTGGACAAGACACTAGTTGGTTGGTAGTATGATATGGTGGAATAAGCCAAGACTGGGAGTTAAAAGTACTTTTCCAAATCTGAATTCTGCCACTACTGACCTAAATATATTACTTCCCGTCTCTGGGATGCAGTTTATTCCTCTGTCAAGGGAATTGGACTAGATGATCTATAAGATCCTCATTAGCCCATGACATTTTGTGACACTCAGACTTGACTTTTTCATCTAAAGTTAACAAGGGGCAAATGTTAAGCCTTTCTTTTGATTTTCTGCCAGTATGAAAATTGTTAACATTTTAGATTCTTAGTGATTCATCCTACCCTATAGTTCTTTTTTGTTTAATTGTCCTATTAGTTGTTTTAAGTGTTTTACAGCAAGCATCCTCATTCATTTTCTGGACTGAATCAAAATCTCTTTTGCTATCCTTCCTGTCTTTTCCTTATTGCTTGTTTTCTTTTTGTTTGCCTCTTCACATTCTAGCTGTTCTTCATGTACTTTTTCAATTCACTTCATGTTTATTTTTTGAGCAAAGGACTGTTGTCTTGTCCTCCCCACCCCCTTTTTATTTTATTTTATTTTATTTTATTTTATTTATTTATTTATTTATTTATTTTATTTTATTTTGCTT